>NC_056728.1:705456223-705513723 GCF_019279795.1 Protopterus annectens
ATATATATATATATATATATATATTATATATAGAGAGATACTTGCATTTTATATGTATTTTATATACAGAGAGAGAAACAGATTACATATGTTGACAGCTATATAATATCTATCTATCTATATATATATATATATATATATATATATATATATACATAAATAGATATATATAGATATAGATAGATAAATATATAGATATATACAGATATATATAGATATACATACATATACACACACATACATACATATGGGTCTACTTTACAAGAACGAAATACCATTAGATGGACTTTTAAAATGCCGAGACTGCAATACTGAAGTTTCATATGACTGTAACTTCACTATACAGTACAGTTTTGTACCTACCATAAATGTAGATGTTCGAGTGTTCACACTGCTGCAGTCATCACACTTGGGTTATCCTGCCATCAGGCGGTCCCGCAGTCGGCCAGAGTTCCAAAGTCTTGGTCCGGCATCAGTTGCTGTCGCTTCTTCCCTGACGTCAGTGCGCCAGGGGTATATAAGATGCACCCGACATCATTTTCTTCAGTTTTTCTTGCCTCAGATGTCAGGTGCCCCCAAGTAGGTAGGCAATACATATTGCTAATCAAAAATATACATATAAAATAAAAACAATACCTTCAGTTACCAGCAAATACACCCCAAAGGTTGTATAGGATAGAAACGTATAGATAAGTCCAGATATTTCAGAGGGGATGGAGGGAGGGTAACCTGGACTGCAGCAGTGTGAACACTCGAACATTTACATTTATGGTAGGTACAAAACTGTACTATGTTCATTGTGTTACACTGCTGCAGTCATCACACTTGGGTAGAATCCCAAAGTTAAGGTTGGGTGGCTGGTCTATAAAGAGTTAGGATTGGCTATGAGGCCCTGCAGAACTGCAGTGGCAAATCCTGCTCTGGATTTAGAGTAAAGAGGCAGGTGGTAATGCTTGGTAAAGGTGTGCACTGAACTCCAAGTTGCAGCCTCCAAAATTTCCTTGGTAGGTACTCCTCTGAGAAAGGCTGTAGAAGTGGCTGTTGCCCTGGTGGAATGTGGTCTAATGTTATTTGGGACTGATTTTCCAGGTTGTGTGTAGCAGTACCGAATACAGTGTCCTATCCATTTGGATATAGTCTGCTTTGAGATAGCCTTGCCCTGTGATCCTGCAGCATATGCCACAAACAGTTGCTCAGTTTTCCTGAAAGCTTTTGTTTTGTCCAAGTAGAAGTGTAGCTGCCTGTGTATGTCCAAAGAATGCAGAAGTTTCTCCCCTTTATTCTGGGGGTTTGGATAAAAAGGTTGGCAAATGGATGGTTTGGTTAAGAGCCACACTAGATACCACCTTTGGCATAAAGGTAGGGTTTGTCCTTAAAGACACCCTGTCCTGATGAAAAATTATAAAAGGTTCCACTGCCATTAATGCCTGCAGCTCTGAGACTCCATGCTGAAGTTACTGCCAGGAGCAGAGCTGTTTTCCATGATAAAAATTTTAGATCGGCTGTATTGGCCGGCTCAAAAGGTGGTAGGGTCAGTTTTTCCAAAACGAAACTGAGGTCCCAAGTTGGTGTTGGTGCTCTCTGGGGCGGTCTTATGTTTTTAGCCCCTCTGAGGTACTGCTTTAGCAAGGGATGAGAGAATAAAGGTGGATCCGTGTTGTAATGTGCTGAAATGGCAGAGGCGTGGATCTTAATTGATGAAAAGGATAGGCCTCTGTCCAGCATCTCAGTTAAGTATTGTAAAATCTGAGGAATGTTTGGAACAAGAGGGTCAAGGCTTTGAGCCTGGTTCCAGGCGCAGAATCTCTTCCATTTTTCTGAGTAAGCTTTCCTGGTGCTAGGCCTCCTGGCCTCCAAAATGACATCCATAACAGCTTTAGAGAGAGGTGTTGCCTGTTTGGCTAATGTATCTGCCATGCAGCCAGGTTTAGGGTTTTGAGCTGACTGTGCAGGATCTGATTGTTTTGTTGAGTCAGAAGGTGTGGAATTTGAGGCAAAATCTATGGTGGGCCCTGAGCCAAGTTCCTTAAGATAGGGTACCAGTGCTGACGTGGCCAGTCTGCAGCAATCAGGATCATTTGTGGTTTTTCTTGTCTGGCTTTTAGGAGTACCTTTGAAAGGAGAGGCAGTGGTGGGAAGGCATAAACTTTTAGGTTTTTCCAGCTGAACAGAAGAGCATCCACTTTCCATGCTTGCTTGTGATAAGTCCTTGTGCAGAATTTTTGTAGTTGGCAATTCAGTGGGGAGGCAAAAAGATCTATGTCTGAGCATCCCCATTTTTGCATTACTATGCTGAAGATTTGCGGATTCAATTTCCATTCATGAGGGTCCATGATATTTCTGCTTAGATCATCTGCCAGAGTATTTTTCTTTCCTGGAAGGAATTGTGCTTGCAGGTGAACTTGGTACGTTAGAGCTGTGTTCCACAAGTTCATGGCTTGCCTGCATAGGGGATAAGAATGAGTGCCCCCTTGCTTGTTTATGTACCACATTACTGTAGTGTTGTCTGTCTTTAGTAATAGTTGTCCTGGATGTAGAAGGTCCTTGAAAACTGTTAGGGCATTTTGAACAGCCAACATTTCTTTTTGATTGATGTGAAGATGCATCTGGTCTGTGGTCCACTTGCCCTGAATGCATTTTCCTGCCATGTGTGCTCCCCAGGCATAATCCGAAGTATCTGTTGTTAGAGTTTGCCTGGCTTTGGGTTGGGTAAAAGGCTGACCCTTGTTTAGGTGACATGCCTGTGCCCACCATCGAAACTCCTGTTGTAGGCAGGGAATCATTGGTATTACTGCTTCTAAACTGTGAGAGTGTTGAGTCCAAACACTTTTTAGGTACCATTGTAATTTCCTCATATGCAGTCTGGCATATGGTATTAGTAGTATGCAGGATGCCATGAATCCCAGGGCCTGCAGAATTTTTCTTGCAGGGAGATGGGACTTTTTTGCCAGTAATTGAAAATATTCTGTTTGTTGAACTTGTTTGTCTGGCGTGAGGTAAGCCATCTGGGCTGTTGTATTTAAGCTGGCACCCAGGAATATAATCTGTTGCGAGGGCACTAGTTTTGACTTCTTTTCGTTTACTGTGTACCCTAGAGAAATTAGCAACCTTTTTACAAATGCCAGATGCTGTAGAAGAATGTCCTTTGTCTCTGCTTGAATGAGGCAGTTGTCCAGGTATAGGTATATTTGAATTCCTTTTTGTCTGCAAAATGCAATTACTGGTGCCAGGCACTTTGTGAAGACCCTGGGCACAGTAGATAAGCCAAAGGGCAGTGCAGAGAATTGGTAGTGCATTGTACCAGCTTTGAATATGAGGTATCTTCTGCAATTTTTTCTGATAGGGACATGCAGGTATGCCTCTTTGAGGTCCAGAGTAACAAGCCAAGCCTTCTTGCCCAGCATGGGTAGAAGCTGCTGTAATGTCAACATTTTGAATTTCGGAATATAAGTATTCAGAATTGAAAGGTCTAGTATGGGCCTCCAGGCCTTGTCCTTTCTGGGGACCAGGAAGAGCCTTGAGTAAAATCCTTGTCCTTGTTCCTGTTGTGGTACTTTTTGAATAGCTCTCATGCCCATGAGGGCTGAAATTTGTTTTTGTGCCTCTGCCCATTGATTTTGTGGCAGGTCTGGCATTCCTTTTAGCCTTGGTAAAGTATGAAAGTGGAATCTGTAACCTTGAGACACAATATTCAGAACCCATTTGTCTTGGGTGATTGTTTGCCAGTTTTGAGAAAAAAGTGCTAGTTTTCCCCCTAAGGGGGCTTCCAAAAGGGACGTGCTTGGCATACGAAGAGGAAAGTCATTGTGACTGTTTCCTGTAAGGTTGAGACTTGTCATTAAATATTGTTGGTACTTAAGCATGTGAAACTGGCAATTTAAAGCTCTTACTGCTAAAGTTGCAGACGTGTATACTTTCTTCCCCCATCTATCCAAAGCCCTGGAATCTCTGTCAGAGGGTACTGGATTTTTTGCAATGGAAGCCTTAACCACTTTTGGACCCTGGGAAATAGTTTCTGGATCAGCAGAAGGGTTTTTGTAAAGAAACTTGTGAGAGTCAGGTACTCTATAATACCTATCTGGCTTGGCTGGAGCAGGGGGCAAAGAGTCAGGAGATAGGCTGGATTCAGAGAGCACATCATCCACAATATCTAGCACAGGCGGAATAGCCAGGGGCCTGTGCTGAGGCAATAAGAGGAAATCCCTGAGCCTTTTCTTGGATTCTGAGTAATCCTGACTTTCCCAATGGAAATGCTCCCTCATGGTATGTAAAGTTTCCCCAAAAGAATAATCCTCAGGAGGAGAGGCTGAAGGGATAGATTCTTCAGCATCAGAGTCCTCATAGGGGGGTAGAGAGTATCCCTGGTCTGAAGAGGAATCAGAGGAAATGGAAACCTGATCAGAGGAGTCATAGTCTGTATCCTGCCTAGGCCTTTTCTCAGGAGGGGGATGGGAACCCCTGATTAGAGTGATGAGGTCTTCGGCCATTTTAAGCATCTGTTTCTTAGGCATGGAGGACTGTCCAGAAGAATGCTGTACTTGTTTCTTTGTCTTTAATGGTACCTTTGTCTTGGCTGTTGTTTTAATGGTAAGTTGTGAAGGTCTGAAAACACCCTCAGAAGCCGATGCCTGCTCAGCAGCTCCAGACCCATCTGAGGGATTAGTTTCCGTAGGCCCAATACCTTGAGTTTCCAGAGGCCAAGCTGTCTCCACGTGAGAGTCAGAAGCGGCCTGTGGCTCTGAGGTAGCGGGTGTCAGGGGCTGAGAAAGCGCCTCACTGAGAACCGGCGACTGGCCTAGAAGAGGTTTCGTCGTCGGTTTTGGACCTCGGATGCCTGTCTTTATCCTTGTCTTTGCATTTTTTCGGTATTGAGGTCGTCGGCTGATCTGATGGCATAGAATAATTGGACCTTCGTCCAAAGTAGTGTAAAGCAAAATCAAAACGTATTTTTATAGTGCATTTGTTAAATCTAGCACAAAACCGACAACTAGTGACGTCATGATCAGGGCCTAGGCATGGAATACAGTAAGAGTGGAAGTCCTTATGAGGTATTTGCTTCGCACAAGAAATACAATTATTAACTTCTTCTAACATCGGTCTGAGGCAAGAAAAAGTTTCCCCAATGGGGTACTTAGCTTTATTGAAGACTTCGGATCTGAAATTCGACTTCGAAAATCGCGTGAGTTGGCTGACCGGCACTTGCGAACTGCTTCTGCTTCGGGCACCGCGCGGCAAGAAAGACTGAAGAAAATGGCGTCGGATGCATCTTATATACCCCTGGCGCACTGACGTCAGGGAAGAAGCGACAGCAACTGACGCCGGACCAAGACTTTGGAACTCTGGCCGACTGCGGGACCGCCTGACGGCAGGATAACCCAAGTGTGATGACTGCAGCAGTGTAACACAATAAACATTGACTGTTACAAGACTGAAAGCGAAAAATGCTGACTTTGCCAGCGGAGCGGAACATGAAATTTGCTCATTCGATCTTGAAGTTGGTTTGCAGGGGTTTTGGGGGCGTAGTGGGGGGGGGCCCCTGCAAAAACGTAAAAATAAAATAAGCTTAATAATGGAATTGAGCAATCTCCAATGAATATTCATGTGGGTGGTGCAGATAACTTTATGAATATTCAGGTGGATTTTCTATAAGTACGCAGCAACTGGTAGGTGGGCAGGGTTTAGGTGAAAGTTAGGTACATAGTACGGACTTTTAAAGTGATAGTGCTGTATTTATATAACATGAGTTCTTACTTTCGTAACTGAATTACATGAGAGGTAAATCAGCATTTTAAAGATTTGGTTTTGTGTAAGTCGGTGATTTAACTTGTCAGCATTATCACTATTCGGTGTTGAGGTCTCGGTGTTTTAAAAGTTGGTCGACTGGTATTTCAATCTTGCAAAGTAGACCCATGTATATATCCCCCCCCCCAACATTGTTTGTTATTGGGAAAACCCTCTTTTCCCAGTTACTTAAAATAAACCCACAGTTACTGAAAATTCAGTGTTTTAAATCAATTGAACAGCCACTTCAAAGTTTGTGTATACACACACACACACACACACACACACACACACACATACAAACTACTTTATTAAAATAAAACAAAAAAATTGTGTGTAGTACTTTTTCTTCTCATCTAGACTTTTCCCAAAACTGCTCAACTTTCATGTTGACTATTAATATGTAGTTTTTTTCATAGTAAAACATTTCTTGCTCCTTTCTACCTACCTTATCTACACATATCATTGCTTTGACTTATACAATTTATTCATATATTGTATTTTCATATATCAATATATAACTGCATGTTTTCTCAACTCATTTATTCATGCTTTGGCACAAATGGTTAACTTTTCCTATTTATTTATATGTTTTAATTTTGTACTATGTTGTGCTGAAGCTTTTTGCCCTTGCCTCTGCTGAAAAGGGCACCTTATGGCTCAGTTGGGCTTTTCTGGTAAACAAATTAACATGTGTGTGTGTGTGTGTGTGTGTGTGTGTGTGTGTGTGTGTGTGTGTGTGTGTGTGTGTGTGTGTGCGTTTATGGGGCAAAAACAATATTAATGACTTGACTGGGATGCCTTCTGTGTGAAGTCTGCTTAACAGAAGCTGCCATTAAAAAAGGAATAACTAGTAGAGCATATAAAATACTGCATGATAACTATAAGAATCAATCAGAGGAGGTTAGGAAGGATTGGGCAGAGAGACTAGATAAGGAATTCACAAAAAAAGAAAACAAATATGCAACAAAATCTAGAAGATTTACGATTTTTGCCTGGAAATGTTTACATAGATATTTTTATACCCCAAGAAGACTCCAAAAAATTTTTCCTCGGGTAGACCATACATGTTGGGAGGTGTGAAGGGGAAGAAAGAGGTAGTTGGGAACATATTTTCTGGGAGTGAGGTGAGCTTGTGGACTTTAAGGATGCTCTGTTGGAGATGCTGGGTGGACAGATTGGACTGATGAGGGAGATGACTTTTTCTGAGCTATGATACAGAACCGGAACTGCCTAGACAAGGTAAGGTCTTGCTGTGTCTAATAATGGTGGCTGCCAAAAAGCAATTACTAGAAAATGGAAATCAAACTCTAAACCAACTGTACTGGAAGTAGTGAATACAGTAACAGAGATAAAACAACTGGAATTGAGATCTTTAGAAAGGGGTAGGAGCAAACTACATAGGCAAAGAATGGGAATTGTGGGAACAATGTATATAAGGGATGAATGAGGTTTAAAAGGCAGCAGGTCTTAAATGAGCTCTGTAATGTTTGAGTGAGAAAAATTGGGCAGATTATATCTGAGGTATAATGTTTGCAACTGGGAGTGTGTCAGTTTGGTTATATGATATATAGCAATATATGTGAAGTATAATGTTTGTTATGTTAATATAGTTTGATTACTTTTATATGAATGTAAATTTGCCTATGTCACAAGTGATAATTCAATAAAGGTGTCTGAAAAAAAATTCCAGTGTATTTGTGGATGTTTTCATCAGAATATCCTGTTTCCAGCTGCACTACAATGATATGCAGATAGGTGAACTGGTAATCCTCTCAAAAGTGCAAATGTATGTGTATAATGTATAACTGAATGTGCATCTGTACTGAACTGGTATACCATTCATAACTTGCTCTTGTTTGACACCAGCTGGTTGCAGGGTTAAGCTCCAACTTCCTTCCCAAGACTCTCAGTATGACAAAGCAGGCCCTGAAAAATCAATGCATGTGAACAAGTGTTGTGTGCATATGTATACATGGGAGCACTGCATGTGCTTGAGCCATCTTTTATTGGGCCAGAGACAGTCAAGTGAAAATGATCAACTCCTGTCATAGTAAAACTTCTGAATTGAAGAATGGTAAACTTGCCCCTTCCTGCAGGAATCATGGTAAAGCTCATTCTGCAGTTAGGTACTGGGGAATGGCAAATTCACTCCCTGTGAACCCCACTGTAAAAGCATGGTTTTTGAGTATCATTGTGATGTGAGTCAGCAAGTTTTACATATCGACTGATGAAGAGGCATGTCAGAATGTTTGCAAAAAAACATATATAAAACATACATAAAGATATGGGATATGCTGAATCCATAGCATATCCCATATCTTTATTAATCAATAGATCCGTAAATGACTCCACTGTAGCAGACATCTGGAAATCTTTCTACACTATCCCACTGCATAAAGGCAGAAATTCTACTGACCCATCTAACTACAGACCCATAGCCATTCTCTTCCCTCTCTCAAAAATTCTCAAAAAATGCTTCCATACTCAACTCCTAAATTATCTTCAAGAAAACCTAATAACTCCCATCCAACATGGCTTCAGGCCACAACACAGTACTACAATTGCGGTCCTATCCTTTACTCACACTGCGGTTGAAGCCAGGGACAACAACCAACTTGTATCCTGCCTTTTCTTTGACCTCTCCAAAGGCTTTGATACTGTTTCACACCCTTTACTTCTTCTAACTAAACTATCCAAACTCAATCTTTCTGAGCCCTTCCTTAGCTGGTTTGCAAGTTACTCTTTAATAGACAACAATCAGTCAGATGGCTCACTTCATGTTCCCCTTTCCTAGCCATTAAATCAGGAGCTCCCCAAGGATCCATCCTTGGCCCTCTTCTGTTTAATATCTTCACCAATGACCTCCATACTGCTTGTAAACATTCCACCCTTATCCAATATGCCGATGACTCTGCTATCATCTCCATTTCCAACAATACATCTCATCTCCACACTCACACCCAAGACTCATTTCTGTCCATTGAAAAGTGGCTCTCTGACATCCAACTGATCTCAAATCCAAAAAACACCTAAACTCTTGCTATTCCTTCCTCGACTTCTATCTCACCATAAATAAACCTTTCAAATCACATCCCTTGACAAGACCACCATTAGTGCAGAACCCCACACTAAAGTCCTAGGTACCATTATCGATGATGAACTAAAATTCATCCTGCATATCCAACACAGCATCAAAAAATCTCCCACCAAAAACTAGGTCTACTCTATAGAAATAAGAGATGTCTTACCTCTGATACTAAACTCTCCCTGGCTCAAGCTCTCCTCCTTCCCTCTCTCCCTCTTGTATGCAGCTCCAATCATTATTAACATCCAATCAATACTTTTGTCTAAGTTAGAACAGACATCACAATATAGGTAAATTTGTTACTAATTCACCACATAACTCTCACCATTACCTTGCCCTCAACACATTCTAATGGCTAGAATTCCCCAACTCCAATTGTCACATTTTCGAATCTTACACTCCATCCTTTACAAACCTATGTCTTTGCCCCTCTCTCTCTCCTCCCTTATATCCTACTACGCTCCTACCCATCCTATCTGTACATCCAATCAACAACGTCTTGATATATATAAACTTAACAAAAACATTGGTAAACTACTATACAAATACACTGTAGCTCAAGCCTGGAATAATCTCCCCTCATCCATTAGAACCATCCCACACCCCAAGCACTTTAAAAAAGAGCTAAAACATTTCCTACTTAACACAAGGACCTGACCCTGTCATGACCTCACCTAATCCTCTACACCTTTCTATTACCAATATAATACACAGGAATTATTTTATCCTCCTTACTCTCCATCACACCACTGTTCTTTTGAATTAGCCTCTTGAGTTAGGCTATTATAACCCATGTAAATATGTACCTGCTTCAACTCCCCTTGTCTGTATTATCAACATGTTCTACCTTAACTTCTTTTAGTTACGTCTTACACTAACACTTTTCTCTCTCTATATTTTTTACTCTACCTCTTTCATCTAATACCACCATTAGCAACAACAAAAAAAAGCCTTTCAGGTATTGTTAATTATGGCATATTTGTCTTTTTCTTGCAGTACATTTTAAATACTTTTTGTGTATATATTACAAATGTTGTTCTGTATAATCTCTGGAACGTTTATCCCTGGGTCCCCACTGAAAATGGGCTTTAGGCCCAGTTGGACCAACCTGGTTAACAAATGTCAAATTAATAAATAAATGTGTATACGTGTGTGTGTGCGTATATATATATACACACACACACACACACACACACACACACACACACACACACACATATATACAGTGGATATAAAACGTTTACAGACCCCTGTTAATTAAATCAAAATGTGCTTCAACAAACTATTAGTTTAAGGGTGTGCACACTTATGCAACCACCTTATTGTACGTTTTTTATATTTTATATTTTTTCCCCTAACAAATTTGTTTTTCAATTGAATTGTACAGGTTATAGGTTACATTAAAGGTGGGAAAAGTTTTTGAAATTATGTGTGTGTGTGTATGTGTGTATATATATATATATATATATATATATATATATATATATATATATATATATATATATATACACACACACACACACACACACACACACACACACACACACACACACACACACACACACACACACACACACACACACACACACACATACACACACATTCATAATGACATATATGGATGCACTGCTTTTTTGATGAAAGGGTTTTTGGACATCCGTTTAGCTGACTGCATTTGGTCAACAGATGTAGGAGATTGCACAAATCTCAGGGTTGGGGAATATGGCCTTTCCCTGATTTTGAGTGATCACAGAATTAGCACACATAATTAGCAAGGATGGGGGTGGAGTATTGCCCCTGCAAGAAAACATTTTTTTGTTGTTTTTAAAATGTGCATGAGCAGAAATTGTTGGTGCAAAGCTAGTACAGTGCTGATGTTTGCATTGTCAACATTTTGTGGTCGACATTTGGAATATTGATATTTTGGAGATTTGTGATAAGTAATCTCATACACACACATATATATATATATATATTATTTATTTATTATTATTTATTTTATTTTACATTTGTTGACCGGGCTAGTCCAGCTGGATACATTTCCACTTTCAGCAGAGGCTCGGGGAGAAAAGCTCCTTGAGAGTACAGAACAATATTTTACTTAAATCAAAAAAAATAAAACAATTCAAAGTTTAACAGGTGGAAGTACCATATAAAGTTAAGCTATTTTATGCATGAAAGAACATATTGGAGTAAGTAGTTTAGTAAATAAGGAAATGTGTTCAGTTCAAAACACATTTGATTGTAGTATCTTATGTTAAGTATATATGTTAACATAGTAGGGAGACTGAGAGTCATATTTTGATATAGAAAGAGAGTCCAATCAATTGAAAGGCCAGTTATAATTCTGGTTTTCATTAGGCAGTTAGATTATACAGTAATTAAGTCTTGTAACTTAGTGAGAAGAAGACGTGAGAGGCTAGTCTGGGTTCAGACAGGTGCACAGCCAATGTGATTTGAGGTAGGTTTTAAGCCTGATTTTAAATTGTGTTAGTGAAGGTAGGGAGGTCAGGTCACTGGGGAGAGAGTTCCAGGTTTTACCCACGGTATTAGAGAACAGAGTCCCCTGCCTTATTGTTGGTTTTGCGTATTTGTACTAGTATTTTGCTAGATGAGCGTAGGGTCTTAAGGTTGCTGTAGGGGGTGATAAGGTTGGTAAGAATTGGTGTGTTGTTAGGCTGATACAGGATTTTATAGGCAAATGTTAATTGTTTAAATAGAAGTAGATTAGGTAACTCTAGCCAACCTAGTTTTTGATAATTAATACAGTGATGGGTCCTAAATGTAGAGCCTGTCACAAATCTCGCAATATTGTTGTAGGAGACAGCCAGTTTGATCATGTTGTTTTTTGAGAGGTTAGTATATATAGGGGAGGCATAGAGGAGGGTAGAGATTAAGTGGGTCTGGGCAATAGTAGATCTTGCTAGTGGGGTAAGAAAGGATTTGATTCTATAGAGGGAGCCTAGTTTTTTGTTGACTGTTTTTATGGTATTGTTAATGTGGCCTTCAAAGTTAAGGTTATTGTCAATTAGAACCCCTAGGAGTTTTGTGGTAGAGTCGGGGGATATGATGGTTCCATTGTTAGATGTGACAGTAAAGTGTAGAGGTGTGGACCTGTGAGTGGGAGTAAAAAGTAGACGTTTGTTTTTTTTGGGATTTAGGATGAGGCACTGATATTGTAGCCATTCCTCAACTATGTTATACACTTTTTGGGTGAGAGATTGAAGGTCTGCTGGAGTTGGGGCCGAGCATATTAATGTGGAGTCATCGGCATATTGTATTAAGGAAGCTTGAGGAATAACAGTATGCAGGTCGTTGATGAAAATAGAGAATAGAAGTGGTCCAAGTATAGAACCTTGGGGGAAACCTAGTGCAATGGGGAGATCGAGAGATAGGTTGTTCTCCCACATAACTGCTTGTTGCCTATTGCTTAAGTAGGATTGAAACCATTGTATAGTAAGTGTATCAAGAGATAGGTTTTTCAGTGTGTTTATGAGAAGTTGGTGGTTAACCATGTCAAAGGCTTTAGAGAGATCAATAAAGAAGGCTGAGGATAGAGTGTTGTTATTGTGATTTTTATTTATACAGTCAGAGAAGGATAAAAGGGCAGTAGTAGTACTGTGAAATGGCCTGAAGCCGTGTTGGCAGTTAGCTAATAAGTTATCTATTAGGTGTTTTAACAGTTGCATATGAATGCATTTCTCCATGATTTTTGCCAGAGGAGATAGTATGGCAATTGGTCTGTAATTGGATAGTTCCCTAGAATTTCCACCCTTATGAAGGGGGATAATGTGTGCAATCTTCCAAATGGAAGGAATTGCACCCCCAGAGATTGTTCTGCTAATCAGAATGGAAACTGGGTAGGCTATGGCATTTGCTGCTTTTTGTAGATCTGCTGCAGTGGTAGTAGGTTTGAGTTTTTGCAAAAGGGTACGGATAAGGGATGTAGGGATAGGTTTGAGATGAAATGGAGGAGGTAAGGTAGTATTAGAGGGTGATAGAGGTGAGCTGTCAGGAAATAGTTGATTGGCAAGACACTGAATGGTCTCAGTGAAGAAGGTATTAAAGGTACTTGCAATTTGCTTTGGATTGTCCTGGTCAGTACCTACAAGGGGGGGGGGGGGAGTGACAGTACGGCCTGGGTGTAAGAGTGTATTTATACCTGCCCAAAATTTTTGAGGTTTACTTTGCTGGGTATTTTGGAGTTGAATGCAGTACTTTCTTTTATCTGACAGTATTGCTTTTTTGTGTCATTTCTTAGCTGTCTGAACTTTATGTGATCTTCTTGGTTTTTAGTAGTACGCCATTTGGTCCAGATTTTATTTCTGAGTAGCATTTTTTGTTTTGTCTCTTTTGAGAGCCAGGGGGCAGGTTTGTTCCTAGTTTTAATGGTCCTTTTTGGAGCATGGAGGTCAAGAATATTTAGAAATTTACTATTAAAATAGATTACTGCTTCCTCTAGGATTAGACTTTTGAGGGGTGACCAGTTGCATACTTTAAGTTCATTCTGGAAAATATCAGGGTTAAAATTTTTATCACTCCTAATTGTTCTATAGGTAATTGGATTTGGGATATCAGTCTTGAATCTGATTATGAAGGTGAGTGCATGGTCGCTTATATCCTCAGGGAGAGTCCCTACTTTATAACTTTGGTGATGTCTATTTATTAGTATCCAATCTAGGGTGCTTTCATTGTTATTGTGTTTATTGGTCCTTGTGGGGGAACTTATAGTTTGAGTAAACCCATGTAGGTTAAGATGGGTAGAGGGCTGTTCAGAAGTACAGCTTTTCCAATTAATATTAAAGTCTCCGAGTACTATTGTTTCTTGGGGATAATTGGCTGATAGCCAATTTAGGATATTTTCTAAGGTAGACAGCAATAATATATATGGATTTATGGTTACTGAGTTGGAGTTTGGAGATAAGTATTTCTTCATTACTAGTTAGAGGGAGCTTAGAGTCAATAGAGGTTACTTGTAGTCCGGATTTGTATAGTATAGCTATTCCACCTCCCTTTTTAGCTAATCGGTCTAGTCTTAAGATGCTATATCCTGGTGGAATAAATTTGTTGTCTTGTATAGATGGTTTGAGCCAAGTTTCAGTAAGACACAGGATATCAAATGAATGCACGTCCATGAGAGCATGTATTTGGGCTATATATATATATATATATATATATACATATATATATGGGTCTACCTGATTTAACCGAAAGCTTCAAACGCCGACAACGAGAACACCGACACCGGAAGATTGATAATGGAGAAGACCGACAGTTGGGAATCCCGACGCTGAGAACACCGACATGTTAAGGTAAGTGTGCAATAGGGTCAGGAAGTGGGTACGGTAAAGTGTGTGATAGTAACGGACATTAGGGTAGGGTACGGGTCAGGTAAGTCTGCGATAGTGACAGACTTGAGGGTTAGGGGCGGATTAAGTGAGTTAGGGTTAGGGTGTAGGTAAGTGTGCAATAGTGACGGACCTTAGGGTTAGGGTTAAGGTTAGTGCATAGATAGTTGTGTATGTAAGGTTTAGTGTAGGTTTGTAAGGTTTTTGGTGTGCTTGTGTTGTGTGTGTGTTTTTCTGGAAAGGTATTTGTTTTGTTGATTGTGGTTTGTCGGGCATGTGAAGTTTCGTGTTTTTGAACTTTTGGTTTCTTTCGGTTTTGTCATGTCGGTTATTTCATTGTCAGTGTTATCAGGTAGACCCATATATATATATATATATATATATATATATATATATATATATATATGCATGTGTGTATGTCTCTGTATACTCACGCACACACACAAATGTATATCACAGCCATATACACACTGACCTACTTTGAAAGCTCAAAATGACAGATGATTGAACGTGATTTTCCCAAGATGACAACATCAAAGCCATAATTTCCGGAACACAAAGGTTTTACCAGGGTAAGTAAACACTTCTCTACAGAAACACACCGCAGCATATAAAACCCCCTTTAACTATATGCAACAACTCCGGGAATGGACTACAGTGGGGAAAAGAGCATATTTCCCCATGCTGGGCAAGCACAGAATGAGAACTTTACCATTTTCCTCACTGTAGTACAATCTTGGAGTTGGTTTACTTATTTAGCAGGAGGTGGGGCACAGGGGGGCCTGTCCCCCCTTCAAAAATGTAAAAAAAATTTTTTTTTTTCATTACAATCTTATGGTCTCGACCATTTGCAGTTTGAAGTTTTGAAACTTTGAGCTTGTGAAGTAGATCCATAGATATATATATATATATATATATATATATATATATATATATATATATTTATATTCGTACTCACATACATCATAGACACATGTATATACATACACACACGCACACACACACACACACACACACACACACACACACACACACACACACAAGAATACATACTAGGAAAAACTACTACACTAGCCCATAATGGATAGGGGGACCCTCATCTTGTATAAAAGCACAGCCCATAAACAAAAGCCTGACACCTTACCCTGTCAATCTCAACATGTACAAAATTGGATCGTGACAATATGGCTCAATCAGGAGGTTGCTGATTCTACAGTGCAGCATTAGTGCGGGGGTTTTGCATTCATGTATATATTGGTTGATGCATTAAAAAGAACTCGTTTTGGTTCACGTTGGTGGTATCTCAGGTGTATGTAAAGACCCCATGGCAGTAATCAACAAGTTTTGGGGTTCTAATATACATACTAAATACTTTGGAATATTCATAAATGAACAATGCTGTGCGAAACAATACACAACGGGATCATGTTTTAAGACTTTCAGACTTTCGTGGCATGCATCTGGATATGCATACAGAATAAATGCTTTTACACTTGGGTGCAAAACTATTTTAGAGCCATACCAATTCACAAGCATTGAAACTACAACAGTTTAAAAAGAGAACTGACTGCATTTATAGCACTGTGACAGTAGTATACATTTATGAATACATGCACTGTTTATGTGACCTCATTCCAAAGGAAGAAAATAGAAAAAAATACAGGACTTCCAAGATGGCTGTGGGCTGCACATTAAGTAATAGCTTAATTATAGCTCTCCCAATATGAAAACAGAAACCTAGCAGAGAAAGCCCGTGGACTTGTAATTCTGGATACATTTCAGTAGCTGGCTAGTAAGTCCGCTGCCTGGATGTCAGGAAAAAAGAAATACACAGGACCTGAAGGAAAATCAGCCTCAAAAGGTGAGGAAAAAACACTGACTGGGAAATGTACTGTAGCTGTTCAGGAAAAAGCAGTGCAATCTCCAGACATAACTTCCAGTAACCTAGAGGAATGTATAAGACAGCTGCACACAGACCCGATTAACACACAGACCTGATTAAAATAAATGAAACACTGATGAAGTATATCAACTCAAGCAACAAAAGGCTGGAAAAAATGGAAGAAACTTTAAACAAATATTCAGACGAGGTAATAAAACTATAAAAATCAGAGGTCAAAATGAAGAAAAGGCTGGCTGAATATGAGACTGCTCAGGAAGAGATGTTTCAAAAATAATAGAATTAGAGGCAGAGCTCATACGGAAAATTTGAGATTTTCTGCTATACCCCAAAAGCTGGAAGGAACAGACTGTATTAATTTTATACAAGCATAAATAAGCAACTGGACTGGTATTTCATAGCAGGAGTTGTTAATTGAGAGGGCACATCATCTGTATACTCCAAACCTGGCTATGAGAAAGTAACCTAGACCTTTAACAGTAAAGATGCACTCCTACCAGCAGAAGGAGTTGATTCTGATAAAACTGTGGCAGATGGATAAAGTACTAAAAGTGGGAGACAGCAGAGTGTTTGTGGAGAATGACTACTCATTGTACACTAAGCAGAAGAGGAGTACATTTATACCACTGTTCAGGGAATGTTGAGAAGCAGGCATGAGATTCAAACTGCTGTACCAGCTATCTTCAAAACATTCTTCCTTGGAGGGGCAAAATATTTTTTTGATGAATTACGTGCTTAGGAGGAAATGCAACAGTTTGTCCAACAAAAAGTGAGGTGGGAAACAGGACATTCTGCTTCTTCTGGTAATAAAGTCCACAGAGAGATTGTGCTAGTGAAACTTTTTCTAATGTTTCAATGGAAAATGCTTGAGAGAAGGAAAAAAATCACAAGAGTCAACTAGAAGAGTATGTTGGAAATTAAGCAGAGAGGATTTGGAAGATGGAGATGAGCAGAAATAAAACCAGTAACTTGGAAATTGACAAATGTGGATTACAAAGCAACAATTATATTTGTGAAACATGACAGAACAAGAAAATCTGCAAATACTGGAGTTTTTTAGACTTTGTTAAACTTGTAGGGGAATCTAATGAGTATGCCCTACTTCATGTCATTAATGTTCAGAAAATACTTAGGAGAGGGAAAGCGAAGGGAGAAAATGATCTGTAAGTAAAACAAAATTTCTTCTTAATGGTACTATTTTTATAGAGCATGATTTTCTTTGCATGCTATACATTTTTTCAGTTATTTTTATATGCAATGGGGATAGTAATGTAAATGTGCTCCTGTTCTTTTTCTGTTTTTTTTTTCTCTCTCCCTTCTTCTCTGTTTCTCCTTATTCATTTTTAAGAAATGTAGGTAATGCAATAAAAAAAGTCTGGTTAAAAGAGCACGACTAAAGAAAAATGAGTGTGCTTCTTCTTATTCTTGCATAGGGGAATGACTGGATTAAAGCCCTTAGCTTGATCTATTAAGTTTTAAGAGAAAGCAAGTAAATGAAAAATAATATTGGATATTATAAGGGTTTCTTCTAGCAAATAAATGCATGCTTAGTATAAATTCTGTATTTGGTCCTCATGTATCCAGCAGACAATCTGGTAAAGGGAAATGGCTAGGAGATAATGTTCTCTGAAAGCATTCAAGTGTTTACTCAGTTGGGAGCGCTATAAAGATAAGACAAAACCAGATAGCACTTAATAGAAGCACAGGCTGCACCATGCATCTTAGAATGGATAACCTATCTTTTAGGTTAACTGAAGTCTGTCAGTGTGGCTGGAACATTTGCTTCTATTATGAGGGTAAAACTTCAATATTTAAAAATGTACACAGTTTTGTTATTATTAAGTTAACAAGTTTTAGGGGAGTATTGTGTGTTTGTGTTTTTGTTTGAGGGCTTTCAATAAAACAAAAAGTTTTGTAAGACATGACACAGGCTCAAATGGATTTGACAAGAAACAACTGTATAAAAGATCAACCTGCCAAACAGTGTATGTATGTAACACAAAAGCTGGAACTAGACATTTACAAAAAAGCTGTTATACATAAAAGGCAGGAAAAATAACTTTTTAGTACAATGATGCCTTTTGTATATGTCTTTAAATGTTATTATTCTAACAGATAAATACAAAAAAGAAAGAGCAGTGAACTATATTACAGAAGTGGAGTGCAAATGACTATGCTATAGGACACCCACTTGAAAAGAACTGAACATGTGGATTTGATAAAGAAAGGTTTTCACGATGGTTATTCAGCAGAATACCTGAGAGAAAAAGGAAAAGAGGAGTACTTATATTAACTGCAAGAGGAGCTCCAATAGTGATAAGAGGATAAAAAAGATGATAATGGTAGATTTGTAGTACTAAGACTACTGGCAAGGGAGGAGGATTACACTAACGTGTTTATATTCCACCTAAAACTGCTACAATGAAGCTTATGGAAAATCTGGAAGAAATAATCAGCTTTCAGCAAGGAATATTACTTATAGGTGGAGAGTGGAATATGATTTGCAACAGTGAAGATGTGTCAGGGGCAGAAGGGAAAAAATAACAAAAAAAGGGTAGATTTAGAGTGAATTTACATATTTTTCCTCAAGATACAAAAAGTGGGCTACACTAGACAGAATTTACAATTCACAGGAATGTGTAGTTAACTGAAGGTCTTGATACACACCCTATAACTAGTTCAGATCATGCACCAATAATAACTGAAATAAAAACACAGGGTAATGAAATAAGAAGGAGACACTGGTGTTTTCCTAACTATCTGTTGAAAAGAGAGGAGTTTAAGGAATGGGTAGTGGAAATTATTCAGGATTATTACAGAAGATAGAAATTTCTTCTGGAAATATAACTAGAGAGTGGGATAAAATTAAAGTGGAGTTTAAAAATAGGGTGGAAATAAAAGAAATGGAGACATGGTTAAGAAGTAACAAGAATTACTTAGTGGGACTGACAATTATTAAAGTATTGCAAAACAGGGAGAATCTCACAGAACAAGAGGAGCAACTGCAGAATGCTAAACAGAAAATAAGGGATTACCCCTGATAATATGCATGAGTTTAGAAAGACTACTGTTAAGCAACTTTTTTGACAATAACTCTACAGCACAAAAACTTTTAGCACAACAACTCAAGCAACAGAAGGTAGAAAGGGCTGTCACCATGCTTAGGGAGCCTATAACAACGAAGATAACAAGATATCCTGTATAAGTATTAGAAATATTTTGGAAGTTCTATGAAAGTCTGTTTAAAGCAGAGGAATACTGAAATCAAGAAAAGGTACAAATGGAAATGTTTATGGAAGAATTAAATATGTCAAGGTTAGAGGTAGGTACAGATAGAAATGTTTACAGAAGAATTAAATATGGCAAGGTTAGAGGTAGGTACAAATAGAAATGTTTATGGAAGAATTAAATATGTCAAGGTTAGAGGAAGGTACAAATGGAAATGTTTATAGAAGAATTAAATATGTCAAGGTTAGAGGTAGATGAGGCTCAATTAGGACAGGAGAAGATGAGATAAAAAGGATGTATAACCAATCTACAGGAAAGTCCCAAGGAACAGACAGTATTTCTGTGGAAGTTTGGAGGGGAAAAAACTATAAGGATCCGGAATGTTTTGTTTAATAGTATTTTAAGAGGAGAAGTACCAACATCCTGGAAAAAAAGAGTGGTAGCTGTAATACCTGAAGACACTGAAGATCCATCAGATCCAGCTTCATATAGGCCCATTTAAATACTAAATCATGATTATTAAGTGTTTATGTCTACAATGGCTAAAAGAATGGCAAAAGTAATGCCAAAACTGACAGATATGGTTCAATGTGGTTCTCTAGAGTGGATGTAAACATTTGACAACATTAACAGAACACTGATGATCCAGAAGGAAACAGAATATAAGAAAATACGGTTCCCCATCAAAACATCTAAAACTCATAACATAGGTTCATAGGTGTGTACTAGGCTAATGGCCCTCTAGCCTTTACAAGCCTAGCCCATAGGATTACCCAGGCATCATGCCACCCAACCTTAGTTTCTAGTTCTTCTGTTGAGAAGAGCCACTGGAGTGATCCCGGGGTGAATATAGGTTCATAGGTGTGTACTGTCGAAACCATAACATCTAAAACCCATAACATCTAAAATGTGCATCACAATATCGAACACTACAAATCACATGAAAATAACATCCCCTCTACATATAACACCACCAAACTAACAAACACACTTTTTACTATGTTTCTGCAGGGGGGGGCAAGCCCCCCTGCACCCCGCACGTGGGGGGCTCTGCCCCCTACCCCTAACCCCACACCCCGTAAATTAAATATACCAACTCCAAGACTGCACTACAGCGGGTAAAAGTTAATTTCCTAACCCCATGTATAATGATCACCATAAAGAATGTACACATAATATCTATATCATTTACCTGTATGGCCTAAAAAACACATATACAGAGTGGCAAAATACACACTACATAAATAGCATAAATTCCTACACTACACTATATAAATAATAACTATATAAATAAAAACTACAACATCTCATAGTGATACCACAAGATTAATAGATTAAACTGTAACATTTACACGTTTGTGGATACACTATTCCATATTATACATTTTAGATGTTATGGTCTTGATGTTTTGATTTTGGATGTTACGAGTTTTAGATGTTTTGAAGGGGAACTGAAAATATCACTGTTGTTGGTGGGTCCTGATACAGAGAAAGCATTTGACAGAGTAAGCTAGACTTTATAAGCAGGGCAATGGAAGCATTTGCATTCCCTAAGAAAATTATAAGGTTGATAAGAAGGATATATGAGGGATCGGAGCGAAAATTAATGTGGGTGGGTTCCTCTCTGATAATTTCTGCTTGAGGAGGAACCAAGCAGGGGTCTCCTCTTTCCCCTTTGTTATTTGCATTATATTTAGAACCACTGGCAAAGAAGATAAGGGACTCAGAAATTCAAGGACGTAATTGGCATGGTAGTCAAGAAAAGCTGGCTCTATTTGCAGATGATATTATTTTATACCTGATAAAACCAGAAAAAAAGCATTGCAGTGTTGTGGAACATTTTGAGACAGTTTCAAATCTTTTTGGGATACAAAATTAATTAAGTTAAAACAAAGGCAATAGTTAAATTTATGTACCCACACACAAATTGGTTCAGCAATATCCATATTTATGGGGGCATGATAAAATTAAGTATTTAGTAGTATGGATTAAAATGATTCCAGTGTGGCAGCTAAGGATATGTGGGAAGAGACTAAAATTATAACACAAAAGCTGAGAAATTAGAAGCTCTGTTATATGGATATGGACAGTAAGATGCAAGCAGATAAATAATTAGTCCCTTTAGTCCTCTACACAGGTCAGACATATTTTTAACAACCAGAGGAGAAGTTGTGGATAGCAATTAATAAACAGCTGGATGATTCTGTCTGGGAGGGGAAGATGGCAAGAGGCAAGTGGGATAAGCTGATTCTTCCAAAAGAGCAAGGCAAATTGGGATTACCAGATTTGAAGGGGTATTTCAGAGCTACACAGTTAAGACTCCTACACATACTACAAGCAAAAACCTATAATTCAAAGTGGACAGGTATGAGGATGAAACAGGGGGGAAGCTCAAGAAACAAAGAGAGACTAGAATTTTGGATGCAGACCTTTAAGGTGAATAACAATAATCATACAGAATATTATATTCATAAAGTAGCAGAAAGTATTCTAAGAACTAAGCCAACACGGGAATGGAGAAAGGAGATTTTGCCAATAGGGATGACTGCAATTAGGGATACAGACAATAGGCAAGAGTGGGCTGGAATTTATTGGAGAAAACTGGTAAAGGATCCGAGGTATTGGGAGCAAATAACTAGAGAGGGAAAGGTAATACAATGGGAAGATGCTAATAATTTATTTGGACTGCACATTGGATATTGTCTTCCCTATCAAGGATTGCTATCAGAGTATAGCAAAGAGAAAGAAATAGGGGTCCTAAATGAAAAAAAACAGCACTGGTAGAGTTTTAGTAAAATCTAGAACAGAAGCTGCTGTTAAAAAAGGAAAAAAACAGTAAAGCATATAAAATACTGTATGACAACTATAAGACTCAATCAGAGGAGATAAGAAAGGATTGGGAAGAGAGGCTGGATAAGCAATACACAAAGAAACAATGGGAGATATATGTTTGCCTCCCAAATATCAGAAGACATATCCAAGATGATTTAGGATTTTTGCTTGGAAATGTTTACATATATATTTTTATACCCCAAGTAGACTCCAGTGAATTTTTCCTCAGGTAGACAGCAAATGTTAGAGGTGTGATGGGGAAGAAAGAGGTGACTGGAAACATATTTTCTGGGAGTGTAATGAGTTGGTAGACTTTAAAGATTCCCTGCAGACTACTCTATCAGAGATACTGGGTGAGCAAATTGGTATAACTAGGGAAATGATTTTTTGAGCTATGATACAGAATCAGAATTGCCTAGACATAGCAAGGCCTTGCTGAGTTTAATTATGGTGCCTGCAAAAAATCAGTTACTAGAAAATAGAAATCAAAGTCTAAACCAACTGTACTAGAAGTAGTGAATATAGTAACAGAGATATAACAACTGGAATTGGGATCTTTAGGAAAGGGTAGGAGCAAATTATATAGGAAAAATGGGAACTGTTGGAAAAATACATATAGGGGAGTATGAGGTTTAAAAGAAGACAGGATTTAAATGAGCTATGCAATGCCTGACTGACAATAAGTGTATAATGTTTGCAATTAATTTTATGTCCAATACACTGTGTGATGTAAAAAGCTTGCAACTAAGATTATGTCAATATAGTTTGTTTTCATTTATATAAATGCATGATTACCTATAACATAAATGACAATTTAATAAAGATTTCTCTTGTTTACAAAAAAAATCTCTACACAAAGATTTAGACATGACTAAGAACTACTTATAAGATACCAACCTTAACAGGAAAAATGATACTCCTCTAAGAGTGAACCTGCAAGCTATTCTAAAAACTATAGACCAATAACTTGCCTTTCAATGATGTATAAACTATATAATGGGCATTGATGCTAACGGAGTTTACAGTCATTTAAAAGAAAATTCAATCATGGCAATAGAGCAAAAGGGTAACAAAAGAAAGTCATATGGAACAAAGGATCATTTTATTGTTAAATAAAGTCATAATGGAAAATTGTAAAAAGGGGAAGAATCTAAGTGTGGCATGAGTAGATTCCAAAAAAAGCATTTGACAGCATCCCACATTATGGATAAAGGAGAACTTACAGATGTGTAAGATATACCCCATAGAGATGAATTACATTAAAAGACCATGAAACAGTGACAAAACACTTTGCATCTAAGCCATGACAAGGGGCAAATTATTACTCCAGGGATAAAAATTCAAAGAGTGATATTCCAGGATGAATCTTTGTCACCAATGTTCTTTTGTCTTGCTCTTAACTTACCAGATTAGGTTATAGCTACAAATTGGCTCACAGAAAACGAAGTGTAAAGACCTCTCATCATCTTTTTGGGGATGACTTAAAACTGTATAGTTCATCAGAAGTGGAGCTGAAAGCACAACTGCAAATGGTTAAAACTTTCTCAGATGATATAAGAATGTCATTTGGACTAAAATGTGCAAAAGCAACATTTAAAGCAGGAAAGCTGCAGCAACCAGAAAATATCAGTCTGGGACAGGAATGTGACATAAAGGAACTTGAGTAAGATGAAATGTGTAAATATTTACGAATTGATGAAGCATCAACAATAAAGCATGGACAAATGCGAACAAAACTCAATAAATATTTTAGAAGACTAAAATGAATACTAAAAACAGCCCGGATCTAGGAACAAAGTCCAAGCTACAAACCAATTTGCTGTTCCTATTCTAACCTATAGTTTTGGGTGATTGACTGGTCCCAAAAGATATTGGCTCAGTTGTCAAGGAAACAAGAAGGATGTTTCAAGCTTATCAAATGATGTATAAAAATCAGTGTATACCAAGATTATATATTCTCGGTTCTGAAGAAAGTATGGGCCTCCTTAAAATTGATTACATGTACAGATCTGCAATCATAGGACTGTATACATATCTGCAGAGGTCACCAAATCCAAATGGTGAAAGTTTTAAAATGTGAAAAGATCAAGACTAAGATGAATTCCCTGCTTAGTTTAGAAGAAGTATATCGATGTCAAGTGGGAATGGAAATCAATCCAAAAGCAGACAAAAATCATGCAGCAGCTGAATGTGCCAAATGGAGTAGGAACAGATGAGAAGCCAAGAATTGTGGAAAAGGCATATAGTTGCAAGTACAGAAAACTCCAGGAACAACCCCGTGTTGATCAGGACTTGAAGCAAAAATGATTAAGAACAGGTGAATTTATACCAAAAGCCCATTAATTCATATGTAATCACCAAAACTTCAAACTTTTTAGCTCGTAAACCTCTTCATAGTATCACTCTTCTTCTCCATCTCTTATCTCCATTTTTTTATGTCACATATCTCATGAAATAACTACATACACTATGAACGCTTTTCATTGTTTAGTGAAAATGTTTGCATCGAATAATTTCTCTTATGTATGCTTATTATGTTTTTTCTACTATTATTTTTCTGATGAAATGTATTTCATTGTAAGTATACATTGCAACCTGCTGACACTGTTAACACTTCTTCTTCTTCTTTTGACTTTTCCCGGTTAGGGTTCACCACAGCAGATCACCTGTCCGCTCATGATTGGCAGTGGAGTTTTACGGTGTTGAGTTGCCAGCCTAACACCCAACCTTCCACAGAAGGCACACACACGCACTCACACCTAGAGCCAATTTAGAGTTTCCAATCCAAAGCATGTCTTTGGGATGTGGTAAGAAACCGGAGCACCTGAAGTAAACCCACATGACCACAGGGAGGACATGCAGACTCCACACAGAAGGTACCCCAGCCGAGGATCGAACCGGAGAACCTCTTGCTGTGAGGCGGCAATGCTAACCACGGCACCACCGCGGCTGCCTGCTGACACTGTTCACACTAAAATTGTAAAACTGTGGAGCTTTTCTCCCCGGGCCTCCACTGAAAAAGGGCTACTTAGCTCAGCCGGACTAATCTGGTCAACAAATGTAAAAAAATAAACAAATAAGATGAAAGGTTAATATTGGTGCCTCAGGATAGTGGACTATGTACACGCTGCTTTACAAAGTCCACTGAGCATGTGTGTAGGGAAACAAACAAATGCAGGTCTTGCACTACATCTTACTGCTGGGTGAGATACACTAACGTCAGAGGGCCTGTGTACTGAAAGGTATAATAACATGGTAAGACTGCTGCATTGGGGATTGTGCAAACAATAAAATACTGAAGTAGTTGAGAAGCATTGGAAACATAAGCTACATAGCATTATAGAGAATGATGAAATTTAAATCACATGGAATCACCCACTACCAACAGTTCAAAAATCAGATGCAAAAAAAACAGATATAGTAGTCCATGAAGAAAAGAAGACAAAAGAAGCATTGATCATCAAAATTGATACACCTAGTGATTATGGTGTCTGATGTCCAGAAACAAACAAAGTCATAAAATACCAGGAATATGCAGACAGAAATGACAGCAATGTGGAAGAAGGATACCCAGACAGTTCCAACAGTAATAGGAGCAATGAGGCTCATAAAAAAGAATTTACAGTCGTATTTAGATAGGCTACCGATACATGTAACTCCATATGAGTTACAGAAGGAGTCAATACTGGGCATATTACAGGTGCCGCAAACAGCACTTTTGGCTAGCATCAAAGATTAAAACAATACTAATTTCACAAACTTTAATCATACTTTGACTTGGGAATGGGGTCCATTCACGTCATGGTATTAGAAACCCAAAAGACCTGGAGAAATTAAACTGCCAGACATCTCACACATCCACAAACAGCATGTTTATAACAAAATGCAATCTAACCAAGTTTAACCTAGAAATATTCTTTAATACCCTATCATCTATTAACTGGAATATCCTAAAAGCTTCCCATTAGATGATGCTGTTAAATGAATTCAATACAACTTTCCTAAATACCCTAAATAGCATTGCACCTCCTAGAAGGAAGAGACTAAAAACAAATAATGCAATTTGGCTATTCATAAAGAGTAGAATGCTAATGTAGGATAAAGAAAATGCGTGGAAAGAATGGCAAAAATATAAAACACCACAATATCTCAAAAAATGTCAGAATGTTCCACAACTGTACTAAAAAGCAAATAAATGAAAATAAGAAACTATACTGTGGCAACTTTCAGAACAATAGTAAACACAACCCTAAAAAGTTCTTGTCAGTCATTAAAGAAATCTTACATCCTGGCCAAAAATTGAACAGTAACCACTGTCCCAATAAATCACCACTTGAAACTGCAACACAATTCAACTCTTATTTCAAAGTATAGCACCCCCTAAACAAGGATTTTCAAATATCTATGTCAACCTTGCCCAACAGCCACATATCACCACATCTACTTTTATCTTCAAACCTGTGCTCACATCCTATATAAAGCTACTCTTAAACAAACTCAAAACATGCTCTACTTTAGCTGATGACCTTCCAAGCAATTACTTTTAAACAGCAGCCGATAGCAGTGCATATCTTGTATCAATCTTTATAAATACACAACAGGCACCCAAAGAGGCAGAAGGTAATAATAAAACACGAGCCTGTAGGTGTAAGCAGCAGCAGGTTTAATCACATAAACGCCACACAATATAAAGCGTTTTCGTCCACCAGACTTCTTCAGATGTAAAATGAATGAATGAAGGCTGTGCCTGCTTATATACCCCTCCCAATTTAATTAAGTTAAAACAATTGTTTAATTGACACCAATTAAATCCTGTAACTAAAATATTTGTGACAACCTACCAACTTGCCACAAAGACAGATGAAAGTAGATAAAAACATGCACATTTCGTTGTGCATGTTTTTATCTACTTTCACCTGTATTTGTGGCAAGTTGGTAGGTTGTCACGAATATTTTAGTTACAGGATTTAATTGGTGTCAATTAAACAATTGTTTTAACTATTAATTAAATTGGGAGGGGTATATAAGCAGGCACAGCCTTCATTCATTCATTTTACATCTGAAGGTATCTGGTGGATGAAAACGCTTTGTATTGTGTGGCGTTTATGTGATTAAACCTGCTGCTGCTTACACCTACAGGCTCGTGTTTTATTATTACCTTCTGCCTCTTTGGGTGCCTGTTGTGGTTTTACTGGTTCTTGGTTCTGTGGCACCCTTTCCTTGGAGTTTTTGGAATCCTTATAAATAGGTCAAATCCAGGAATCCCACATTCTCTCTCTCTGTAAAAAAATCACACATTATCCCTCCACACAAAGGAAAAAATTCAAAAGACATTACTAACTTTAGGCATATAGCAGTCTTATTACCCCCTCACCAAAACACCTGAAAATTACTCAAAACAACTGCTAAACTATCTCATAGAGTAAGAATTCCCATCCTGCACAACACATGGCTTCTTTCTCTCCCATAGTACAAACACTGCACATCTAACCTGCATAGATGCTGTCAATACAGCTAGAGATAACACCAAACTAGCCTATTCCTTACTTCTAGATTTATCTAAAGCTTTCGACACAGTTTGTCACAGCAAACTTCTACAAATGTCGTCATTGGGTCTATCTCAGACCACCTTTCTATGGTTCAAAAGTTACCTGCCCAACAGGTATCACCCTCTCTCCATACTTCCTAGTCGCCACCAGTGTACCATAAGGATCTATCCTTGGTCCCCCTCTCTTTAACATTCTCATTAACACCCTCAACACATCCGCACAACAGGCATCCCTAATACAATACACAAATAACTCCATACTTGTATGCATGTTTGACAACCTGGCACATCTCCAAAAAAAAGAAAATTACTCAGGAAGAGTTAACAACCACTGACACATGACTCTGTAATTCACACCTTATGCTCAACCAAAAAAAAAAAAAAAAACCTACTTTCCCCCCCAAACCCCTCTCTCATGAAAAATAAAATCCTCTCGCTTAATAATACAACCACTGAAGTCACTTCTCAGATCAAACTGTTTGGGATGATAGTAGATGACAATGTTAAATCAGACCTGCATATACAAAAAGCTCAACAAAATCAGGGATGCTTTACAGAGCCAAAAACTTTATCACCCGTGCAACTAACACTAAACTTTCCACTACTTACCTCCTTCCCTCACTGCTTTACAGTGCTCCCATCCTTACTAACCTCCAGGCATTGCAAACATCAAAATTTGAACAATTCCATAATAAAACAGCTAAATTTGCAGTAAATACCCCTTTTATAACCCACCACTATATAGCACTAAAAAGCCTAAATTGGTTAAAACTGCCTTATCAACTAACATATACACAGCTTCTTACCACAGGCAGGTTTGTTCCCACTCGATCATTATAATCCAGTTACCACAAATACCTGTCTGTCCACAAACCTACCAAATGTGCGGGGCATGGTCTGTATTCTTACCATGTTGCTAAAGCCCAGAACTCCTTACCTATATCCATCAGGTCAATACCCTTTCCCCCAGTCTTTTAACTCCATTCTGAAAGACTTTTAAAACCATTCTGAGACTTCCTAGCCAAAATCTGGCTCTCTTTTTGCTCAACCCTAGGATAAACTACATCCCTAAATATGAGTAAGTATCTGTTCATATATTATACCTCCTTACTCCCCTTCTTAACTCACTTCCTTACTTCAATTAATTTCTCTCTACTGACTGTATTTCTAAATATGCAACTTCATATTGCAATTCCTGTTTGTATTATACTAATTTACCTCTAATTTCTCTATAAAATTAGTAAAATGTTTCTAAATATTAAATCAGTGTCATATAAATTATATCTATTCTTAAACAATGTTTTCATGTTATCTCCAATTTGGTATAATTACTTAAACCATAGCTGTTTTTGTATTATGTTTGAAGACTGTAAAATTATTGCTCTTAAAATATTTTTGTAATATTTTGGAGATGTTCTTTCCAGGCCTCCAGTGAAAATGGGCACATACCCAGTTAGACTTTCCCAGTAATCAAATGTCGATAAATAATAAATAAATGAATAAATTAGGTAGTAGCTTAGAAGGTTTGCCAGAAGGTCAGCTACAGGATTCTTAAAAAGGAATTTAAGGTCCTGTTGGATCTTGTAGAATCTGTCTGGTCTTTTGGGAGTAGGAAGCTGTTAGTCAGGAGCTGAAGACATGGATCTGAAAGGACTGGAAGCACAGGGGAAAAAGTTGAAGTTTCCACCTCTAAAAGGCTGTATTACCTCATTTGGACATCAGTGATTTGCCTAGACTCCTACTCAAAATGTTTCATCATATTTAAAATGGTCTCCCAGAAAGGTACCTCTTTGACAGGGGAATCAGGCTTCATTATTCAAGGGAACCTGGCCAAGAGACTGAATGTGAGAGGAGGAGTAGGATAAAGAATTGGAATTGGAATCTGAGGTCTTCTCCTATTCACAGGAGAATATTGCACAGTCACCTTCTCTGGAGTGGGAGAAGGAGCTGTAAATAAAGGTAGTTTAAGGGCTATAATGGCCTTAAACAAGCTCTGAATGAAGTCCATCCACTCCTCCTTCTAGAGGAAACATGCTTGTTTTTCTGTTGCTTTTTTTCTTTTGGGTGACGCCCACTTGAACCAAGAGTGGAGGCTCCATGGCCGGGAATCTCTTCCCTAACCAAAAGTTTGCAGGATGCCTTCTGTCCCCTCTGAAATAATGGTTTGCATTTCCTCCTTCCACCTTCTCAGTTGCAGTAACAGTTTCTTTGTATGTACAAGTCTCTGACACCATACTGACCTTCTGCTGGGTCATGATAGAGGACATCTATGGTAAAACTGGATGTACAGTGGGTTCTATAACCTCTGTGGGTATGCTGGAATCAGAATGGGCAGGCTGTCATGCCTAGGCCTCTTGATTTTTTTTTTTTTTAATGAGGTGGAGGTATATCCTGTGAGGCGAGGTCTGACTTCCTGGTGTGGGCCATACACTTCAGTCTTTGAGTCTTCAAGTAGGTGTTATATAAAGAGAACTGGGAATGCAAAATCTTGGACATAAAGGATTGGCAAATGGACCAAGCTTTATAACAGTTTTCCGCACCTTGGCAAAAAAGACAATAGCTATGGAGGTCTTAACAGAGAATCTGCCTACCGCACTTACGTTTAACCCTCTTAGCTGACATCTGCAAAAATACAGCAGAACAGTTTAGACAAGAAGGAAGGTTCCCCAACATGGCACTTAACTGAATCTGAGAAGTTTAATGGTACAAATCACCACGTGAATATCAGACCAATGGGTGTGAGATTTGTGCTCGGGCTGGTGGCAAATACTCTGAGGATTTATGCTCATACATCTGCTAATTTACCCCTGCATTTGCAAGCTGAGGTCATATGTTTGACGTATGCTCCAGGGAAGGTTTAAGCACTGGTACCCTAGCTGGACGTCAGCAGTGAAAACCCCATCTGTTTGGAATACTGAAACAGTGATTTTAGTCAGGGGATCGTAAGATATGAGAACTCACATAGAAGCTAACTCCTCAGGTTAGCTTTTAGGTCTACCACTTCAGCGATGCCTTTACCCTTACAGGCAGTAAGCTCTTCTTCAACTACTGCAGGATCAAACTGACACCATCAGTCAAGTGACAGTCATGAGTTCCCAAAAGGCAAGCCCTCACCCAACTACTTTTGGAAGCGAGTCCCAGTACTTCAGTGTTAATCTTTCTGCTCTTCAGCACATGACCAGCCTGAAGTCTAGTAAAAAGCAAGCCTCTAAGTCATCATATGATGGCTTTGAGGTTAAACTCAGACTCAGGAAGTATAACTCCTTCACATGCTTCAAGGAAACTGAAGGCTAGTTTTGCATCTACTGAACATTTTAACTTGCTCATTGTGTAGGATCTGTATTTACTGTTCAATATAAAGTGGATCGAGCAAATAAGGAAGCATGTAGTCAGGGACTAGCAAGTAATGCTTGCACAGGCCTTCTCAGTCACCAGTACCATTAATGACTGACACTTACCTCACACTAGGTCTGTCATTACCCCTTGATTATAACAGCATCTCAACTTGTACTCTACCCTTCAGAAAGATATGGTCAAGAGATTATCTCTTTCTCCCACTGTTACTCCTATGCATGGGAGTCAGAAGGGATGGCAGTCTCTTCCTCTGAAAAAAAAATGCAGAGTTAATGATTTCTCTTCTTTCACTAGCATACCTAAGAATGATCCCTCTTTAATGGAAATGTCTGGATCATGCAGTCCACCAAGGACTGGTTAACTGTCCTTCTTCCTTCATCCCCAAAAAGTTTCATCCAATATCATAGGGAGAAGGATCAGGAAGCTTGGGTCACTCACATGTGAAGCCACTTCTGCAGCTTGAAAGCACAAATGACTGTCCTTTCAATCCCTGAAATAGAGATGCCCTTTACACTCACCTGGCAAGGCACAAAGAGTTCTGAAACTTACTACGGAAGACTCCCATGTGATCTCACGGCCAATGACACAACAACTTGCCACAATCTCTGACAGACAAGGCAGAGAAAATGTTGTCAAGAGGTCAGACAAAAGGATTTTCTACTATGCTATTCCAGGCTTCATGGATGAAATTACTTTTCTTACCTGTTTCAGTTCAAGTCTTCCCTGCTGCATCAGGTATTTAAAAACTGGCACAACTTTCAAATTTCTGGAATCAAAGAATCTCTGGAAAAGACACTTAGTGTGGCTTCTTTACTAGGCTTTCATACCACCCACTACAATTTCTGACTGCTGATGAGATAGCTAGGGCAGCAGCTGCTAGTACCTATCTGTGTTTGATTGTGTGATTCATGCTGTCATCATTTTGTAGTGTGCTTTACCTGGATACTTTCAATGTTCAATTCCACAGAAAGGTTATTTTTAAGGAAGCCTCTTAAGAGATTACAGGACTCCATTTAAAATGCTATCTTTACAGCTAGACACAGCCATTCCCAGTAAATAAATGAAATAAATAAGCAAATAAACAAACTCGTTAATGCTCTAATGGGAAAGTAAAATGTTCCCCCAGCTTCCTCTTACTCAAGCAGGTCAGCAGAGATCATTAAGAGGAAACACCCTCACATACACAGAAAACAACCCAAGTGTCAGTCAATTCTGCCTCCTGCAGGTCCCTTCTATTCTAGTTTCTGAAAGGCAGGTTTCACAGGGGGGAGCTTCACCACAGCTGTAGTACATTCCATTACAGAGATGTTTTCCAAAGCTACCTCTGATTACAGTTGCATCACAAGACACAAGTTGGTTCTCACTGTAGACAAAGAAGGTAATATTTTAGAATTATCTGGAGCAACTCTGTGGAACCAACCAGTCTCATATAAGCTCCTGAAACAGTCTCAGTCTTTAGTCTGCAAAACAGACCACATCGCTTCCTCTTCCCTAATGTGAAAAAATGGGAATGTAATTGGATCTCTCCATAATAAATTTGCAAATTGAGGACACTAAATTCCAAAGTGTGATGCCATAGTTTCTTACGTGCATATTTCCATGGGATACTGGGATGGTAGCACTGGGCATGAGGGATGTCAAATGGCACATCAGTATTTGAAAGCTTCACAGGAGATTTGTGTGCTTTTCTCTGAAGAAACATTATTTACTGTGCATTCTGAGTTATACTTTGGTCTGTTTTCCTCACCCATGGTTTTCATCAAAGGGTTAGGTGGAGTGGTAGAGAGCTTGCAGACGATGGAATACTTAGGATTTCAAATTATGGAAAACTGGCTCTTAGTGACTCCTAAAAAGGACTTCCAAGCACAGACGTTTTTGAGCACTGCTGTGGTTCCAGTTGTGGGGTCACCAAAAACTTTGACAAGTCAGCCGTTGTGCCAATGGAAAGGACTGCCCTCTCTGCCACAGATTCACCGTTCACTCATTCACTCATTGGTCCTTTCTGCCCAAAAAGAGTGCCTGCAAATTATGCATTTGACATCCTGTGTAAAATGCAAAAGGTACAGGCTTACACTCTATGTCTGTTTTTTAAGACTGAAAGCAATCACTACCTTTGTGACATCTCAGGCTCACCTTCACATATAGGTGCTCCAGGAAATAAGGAAATGCTGAAGGCTGCGCAGTCACCACACTATGATGAATTTCCTGATGATCAGACCCTTGTTATCAGCCTCTAGACTGATGCACACATACCAGCAATCTCAACAGGGTGAGCATCACTTTCTTTTACCAAACCCATCACAAATTCTTACAATAGATGCTTTACCTGTGGGCTTGACTTCAATATACAGTTCTCAATGACACAGGGCAAACTGAATGCCATGAAATAGATGCTTTACTAAAATCTGCTTGAGCTGTGGATATTACTATTGTTTCTTTTAAGATGACAGAGAAGGAAACGTAAACAAATATCCCACTAGTGACATGAGGAACTCAGGCTACTGTGCTCTATGGAATGCACTCATTTGCATTCAGCCATCAATCATTTCATCTTTCTTGTAGCACTTCACATCCCAGGGGAGTTGAACATAGTTACGGATTTCTTGAGTCAGCTACACAATTCCATTAATTTCTATGTAATTTGCTCCTTCCCTTCAATAAAGATCCCACTTCCAGTTCTCTATCTCATTTACAATATTCAATACCTTAAAGATAGTTGATTTAGATTTTGATTTCCATTTTTTTTAGATATTGCTTTTTTGGCAGTCAGTAGAATTAAACTTAATAAGGCCTTACTAAGTCTAAGCAATTCAGATCCCATATCTCAGCTCAAAAGAATAATTATCTTAGTGTAAGTCATGGAGTTTATTGTTCCTATTCAACCACTGTAGCTAGACAGCACGTGCATATACAGTAGATATAAAAAATTTACACACCCCTGTTAAAAATGCCAGGTTTTTGTGATATAAAAAACATGAGACCACAATACATCATTTCCAAATGTTTCCCACCTTCAATGTGACCTATAACCTGTACAATTCAATTGAAAAACAAACAAATCAGTTAGGGGAAAAAATATAAAAAATAAAAAACATACAATAAGCTGGTTGCATAAGTGTGCACACCCTTAAACTAATACTTTGTTGTGTGTGCACACTCTTAAAATAATACTTTGTTGAAGCACCTTTTGATTTAATTACAGCAGTTTTCTTGGGCAGGAGTCTATCAACATGACACATCTTGACTTGGCAATAGTTGTCCACTCTTGCTTGCAAAAGCGCTCCAAATATGTCAGATTGCGAGGGTATCTCTTATGCACAGCCCTCTTCAGGTCACCCCACAGATTTTCTATTGGATTTAGATCTGGGCTCTGGCTGAGCCATTCCAAAACTTTAATTTTTTTCTGGTGAAGCCATTCTTTTGTTGATTTGGATGTATGCTTGGAGTCACTGTTGTGTGACTGGTATTTGGAACTGTTCATAATTCCCTCCACCTTGACTAAAGCCCCAGTTCCAGCTGAAAAAAAGCAACCCAAAAGCATGATATTGCCTCCACCATGTTTCACCATGAGGATGGTGTTCTTTTGGTGATGCAAACTGTTGTTTTTGCTCCAAATGTACCTTTTGGAATTGTGGCCAAAAAGTTCAACTGTGGTTTCATCAGACCATAACAGATTTTTCCACATGCTTTTGGGAGACTTGATGTATTGGTTTGCAAATTTTAGCCGGGTCTGGATGTTTTTCTATGCAAGAAAAGGCTTCTGTCTTGCAACCCTACCCCATAGTCCAGACATATAGAGAATACGGGAGATTGTTGTCACATGCAGTACACAACCAACCAGTACTTGCCAAAAATTCCTGCATCTCCTTCAGTGTTGCTGTAGGTCTCTTGGCAGCTTCCCTGACCAGTTTTTGTCTTGTCTTTTCATCAATTTTGGAGGGATATCCAGTTCTTTTTAATGTCACTGTTGTCCCATATTTTCTCCACTTTTTGATGACTGTCTTCACTGTGTTCCATTGTATAGCCAATGCTGTGGAAAATTTTTTGCACCCTTCTCCTGACTGATATCTTTCAACAATGAGATCCCTTTGATGCTTTGTAAACTCTCTGTGAACCATGGCTTTTGCTGTAGCAGGCAATTCAGTAAATGTCAGGAAAATTCTACTAGGACAGCTGAACTTTATTTGGGGTTAATCAGAGTTTGTTTAATTGATGGCAGGTGTGTACCTAAGAAGACTGAATGCTGTAATTAAATCAAAAGATGCTTCAACAAAGTATTAGTTTAAGGGTGTGCACACATAACAAAATCTTAGTTTAAGAGTGTGCACATTTATGCAACCAGCAAATTGTTCATTTTTTATTTTTTATATTTTTCCACTAACAGATTTGTTTGTTTTTCAACTGAACTATACAGGTTATACATCACATTAAAGGCGGGAAAAGTTTGGAAATTATTTATTGTGGTCTCATTTTTTATATCACAAAAACCTGGCATTTTAACAGGGGTGTGTAAACTTTTTATATCCACTGTAAGTACTGAGCACGTGCAAGAACAGTGCCATTTTGTACAGTCAGCCAGAGTGAATGCAGTTATGAATGAAGATGTACATGCAAGTGTGTCTGAAGTTCTTATTACAGTTCCTGACATGTTTATGTACAATAAATATGTTGAACCCATACACCGCGTCATCGCCTCTATTGAATGCATGAGACAAATGACATGGTGCCAGAATGGGATCTGAAGGTGAAGCAACACACAAGCCAGGAGGCATGCAGTTAAAAGTGGAGAAATACACCGGAGCCAACTCGCAAACAGGTCAGCGGTTATTCAAAGGTACTTAAACTCGTTTAACATGATTTTTCAGTTGCCAAATTTGAGGTGAATCATTCAAAACTTTTGAAATAATTAGAGAGAGAAATGAAATGTCTAAAATTGTGACATACTGAAAAAAGTAATAAAAAAATAAACACAAAAGTGTTTGAAATAATTTACGAAGTGTTAAAATGTACGAAAGGGCTAAAAGAACCATATGTACTACTTTTTCACATTAATTAGAGCTATTCAAAGTGTCTGTGAAGTTTCTGGAATGTTTGTCAAAGTGAAGCCTTTTGAAAGAGATTGTTGTGTATTCAAACATAATTAAAAATACCTGTCTATGCTTATGTTTAAACATATTTGGTTGTTATGGCAGAGGGATTTCGCAAACCTGAACCATTGGCATTTGATAACAGTACTGCTGAGAATTGGAGAGTGTCTGAACAAGAATATATTTTCATACAGGCTGCTTTTTCTGATAAAGATGCACATATCAAAGCCCTCATACTTCTTAATTTAGCAAGCTCAGAAGCCATTGAGAGAGAATGTTCATTGGTGTATGCAGAGGAGGGGGCAAACTGCCATATTGTGAAACAGGCTGAAACGAAGGAAGACCCTGAGGTGCTTAAAATGTAAACTTAGAGAAATGTGTAACCTTCAAATAAATATTACATTTGAAAGGCACATGTTTTACACAAGAAATCAAAAGCCCGGTGAAACTACAACAGGATATATTACTGACTAGAGAAATAAAACAAAAATGTGCAGATCTGGTGATTTGCGAGATGAGTTGATAAAAGACAGACTTTTGTGTGGTGTTAATAATGATGCGGTGAGAAGGATTTGGCTTAGAGATAGTGATTTAACACTGAGCAAAGCCATAGAGATTTGTTAAATATAAAAGCTTACAGAAAAGCACACAGCTTAAGAATGAGAAAAATGTGCTTGCAGTAACTAAGAGTGCAAGTGTTGATGGTATGCAACATAAGATTGGGTGCAAATGGAGATGTAAACCAAAGAGTGCAGAAGTTTCTAACTCTAATCATAAACCAAATGTGGCCTTATTGTTAACTGTCATAATTGTGGAGGCAGCCATGAACCTAAACGAGAAAAGTGCTTAGCTTTGGGTCAGCAATGTCACAAATGTAAAAAGTGGAATCATTCCAAAAGGCTTTGCAAGTCCAAAGTGGCATATACTTTTATTAAAAGAGAGCATCCAAAGAAACAAATAGATCAAATAGAAAACCGTGAACAAACTTTTTATGTTGATGGTGTCTCTGTGATTAATGAAACTGTTAATGCAGTAGATTATCAGTTGGCAGCAAAGGGTGAAATATTTTGTACTGTTTGAATTAATGGGAAACATGTAAAGCTTAAAGTAGATACTGGGTCTAGGTGCAATGTTATATCAGCACAACTGTTTGCCAAAGTACAAGCTGGTGAGAAACTCGATTCAGCAGTGTGTGAAAGTTGTTGCTTATGGTGGTGATGAGATTCAAACTGATGGCTCAGTAGTTCTCACATGCCATTCTGATGGGAACAGCTATGACTTGCAGTTTGCCATAGTCAAAAGACATGTGCAGTCACCGTTAAGCCTCAAAGACAGTTTGAGAATGGGAAGGATTTTATTTACTAAGCAGGTCCACCATATAAATCTGAACAACCACAATAATTTTACACTGAATATTTTTTGTGAGCATGCTAATATTTTCAAAGACAACCTTGGCAAACTTCCAGTCACATATTCCATGAAGTTAAACCATGAAGTAAGTCCAGTTGTCAGACTGGCCAGGATGGTTCCAGTAGCAATGCAGAGCAAAGTAAAAACAGCACTTGACAAAATGGCGAATTTAGGTGCAAGTACTCAGTAAAAGAACCAACTGAATGGGTATCCTCTATGGTCGTAACTCATAAGAAAAGCTCAGATGATATTTGAATATGTATAGATAAAAGAGATTTAAACAAAGCGCTTAAATGTCCTCATCAATTGACAAAAAAAATTCATTTTGTCAAATTTCGCTGGATCAGAAATCTTCATTTTTAACCACTTTCAGTACACCATTTGGTAGATATAGATTCTTAAGAATGCCATTTGGGATAAATTCTGCCAGTGAAATATTTCAACATGCGATGGAGCAAATTTTTTCCAGCTTTCCTTGTGCTATCATACTAGATGACATTATTGTAGGGGGCAATGGTGAAGACGAACATGATAGAAACCTCAAGGAAATTCTAGCCTGTGCATGGGAAATCAATCTTAAACTGAATCCTTAGAAATGTAGATTCAAGCTGAGAGAAGTTACTTATGTGGGTCATTTGTTTACCATTTCTAGCTTACAACCAGATCTATCTAAGCAAGCAGCGATTTCTGAGATGCCAGTTCCAGACAATGTCACATCTTTGCAACATTTTCTAGGTATGGTCAACTATTTAGGAAAGTTCATCCCAGACCTGAGTGAGCTTTCAGCACTATTATGAGAGCTAACACACAAAAATGTAAACTGGTTCTAGTTAGCACAACACCACAGAGCATTTGACGTTCTAAAACCGAAAATTGCCAGTCCAGTCCACCCACATTGAGATATTATGATGTTCACAAACCACTAACTCTTTTATGTGATGCTTCTAAGTATGATCTTGGTGCAGCATGTTTTCAAGAAGGTATACCAGTAGCCTACGCATCCAGAACTTTCACTGAGATGCAGTATGTGCAAACTGAAAAACAGCTTTTGGCAGCAGTGTTCACATGTTCAAAGTTCCATGATTATATTTTATGGTAAACTTATTCAAATAGAGACTGATCACCAACCTCTAGTGACAATTCTAAAAAAAGCCAGTAAATTCAGCCCCAGCATGTCTGCAATGCATGATGTTAAAACTGTAAAAGTACAATTTCAGTATTGTTTATACAAAATGCAAATATCTTTACCTTGCAGATGCTTTATCAGGAGCACCTAGGCAAACAACAGAACAGCATGACAATGAGAAAGCAGACTTTGAAGTCATGGAAACTAAACATTTTTCCTCATCACATCTTGATGAACTCAGAAATCACACAGCTTTAGACCCTGATCTTCAAAAGCTGAAACATTTTGTCAGTCAAGGATGGCCAGTGCAACAAACCAGTCGACCACTTGACATACAGAAGTATTTTCCTTACCAAGATGAGCTCATGAATGAAAGGTCTTCAAGTGGTTATTCCTTTAGCATTACAACAGGAATAAATCCAGATTTTACATCGTGGTCACCCGGGTACTGATTCAACCAAAAGAAGGGCAAGAGGCATAGTATTTTGGCCTTATGTCAAAAGATATGTGATGAACTTTCCTAAATAGTTGACCATACCTAGAAAACTAAAGCATGTTCCATTTGCAACAGTACCAACAAAAAGAACCACTTCAGCTAAACCAGATTCCTGAATTACCATGGTCAACGGTTGCTACTGATATTTTCAAATGGAATGGTCAGCATTACTTAGTGTTAGTGGACTCTTAATCGAATTGGTTTGAAACTGACGACCTTCCTAACTTAACATTTAGCAATGTCATCACAAAATTGAAGAGACATTCTTCTGTCCATGGTAGTGTGCACAAAGTTGTATTTGACAATGGTACATAATTTACAAGTCAGCAAGAAATTTGCTGAGTCTCGGAACTTTGTCCATTACTAGTAATCCTGAGTATCTGCAGTCCAATGGATTAGCTGAGCGTGCAGTTTGAAGTGCGAAATGTTTGTTAGAGAAATCCAAGAGAGATGGCACCGATGTTTTTCTTAACCTACTCAATCTCAGAAACATTCCCCAAGATAACTTGCTTGGTTCACCTGCTCAGAGTTTAATGTCTAGACAGACAAGAACAACCTTGACAATCAGTAAACAGCTATTGATTCCAAATGCTAACAACAGAGTCGTCAAGACTTAACTTTTTGAAAAAAATGCCAGTCACAAAAGTTGTACTACGATAAATCTAGCAAACCTCTTAGACCATTAAGACAAGGAGAGACTGTAAGAATGCAAACATTTAAAGGATACAACCAAGTGGGAATTATCAAAAATATTTGTGAAAAACTGAGACCTTATATTGAACAATTGGAAGGAATGGATTTTAGAAGAAACAGAAGACATTTACTTCCAGTCTCCGAACTAGTGACACAGCAGATTGCCTGTGCCAAAGACTATTTCTCAGAGTAACCCTACACTTATTCAGATTTCAGAGGACAGTGTACTTACCTTGAATAATCCTGATGCATTCCCCAGAGTTCCTATTGAGAAGAATTCCCCAAAGACTGTCCCTGTTGCTAAGCCCAGTCAAAGTTTTTATGTGACCAGATCGGGTAGAATTTCCACACCCATTCCAAAATACACAGCGACTTGGACTTCAGTTCATTGTCTTGCTCTCCTATTGCATTTCGAACAAATCAAAGAGGGAGGATGTAGATCATTGAGTGTATTGTTCCTATTCAGCCACTGTAGCTACATAGCACCTCCCTATAAGTAATGAGCATGTGCAAGAACAGTGCCATTTTGTACAGTCAGCAAGAGTGAATGCAGTCATGAATGGAGATGTGCATGCAAGTGTGTTTGAAGTAATGAGTGAATCAGTTAGCTTAAATACAAGTTCTTATTACAGTTCCTGACATGTTTATGTATAATAAATATATTGAACCCATACACCTCTTCAATGCTTCTTTTGAATGCATGAGACAAGTGAAGCTTAGTTACACCCATTTACTCTCCCAGTATTTCTGATAGGGAATTTTTTAAATCTGTAAACTTATTATATTCCCAAAATATATTTTCCCAGTTACCTCTTTCTTCCCCATCACACCTCCAACATTTGCTATCTACCTGAAGAAAAATGCTTTGAAGTATGCTTGGTGTATAAAAATACCTATGCAAACACTTAAGCAAGAATCCTAAACCTTGACTGATTCTTACAGTTATCATGCAACACTTTATATGCCCTTCTAATTATCAAATTATCTCTTTTTAACAGCCGCTTAACTTCTATAGACAGTTAAAAATTCTGCCAGAGCAGGTTTTTCACTTAGGACTCTCCTATCTCTTTCTCTTTGCTTATACTCTGATACAAATCCCTGGTAGGGAAGGCAGTCTCAAGACTGTATTCCAAACTTCTTCTTAGCCTCATCCCACTCTATTACAATTCTCTCTCTAGTTACTTGCTCAAAATACTTTGGTTCCTTTGCCAGTTTTCTCAAGTAGATTCCTGCCCCTTCTTGCCTATTTTCTGCACTCTTACTTGCAGTAAACTTTATTGGCAAAATATCCTTTACCCACTCCAGCTTTGACTTAGTTCTTAGAATACTTCCTGCTACTTTACGAATATAATATGCTGAATGGTTGTTTTCATTCCCCCTAAGGACTGGCATCAAGAATTCCAGTCTCCTTCCTTATTTCTTGAACCCCACCCCACTTCATCATCACTCCTTTCCACTTTGAATTATAATCTTCTGCTTTTGTTATGTGTAACAGCCTTAACTGCATAGCTCTAAACTATTTCTTCAAATCAGGTAATTGTAAACCACTTGTTCTATTGGGAGGATCAACTTATCCTTCTTAACTCTTGTCCTCTGCCTCTCCCCAGTAAACTCCTTCAACTCTTTATTAATTATTGTCCACAACTTCTCCTCTAGTTGATAAAAATGTGCCCGATGCCTGACCTGTAAATAAAACTAAAGGGAATTAAAACAGTGCTTTAAGACTAAAGATGGGATGCCCTTCTATCTCATAGGCAGAAAGTAGTTTCTATCACTGCTGAAACCTTTCTTTACCTGAGGATAGGTTGACAATCATATACGACCCTGAAAAAGCAATATGGGCAAGACAGTGGGAAGCAAGAACTCCCAAATAAAATTATTACCCTTACCCATACTGGGGAAGGATTATGACCAGTCTGAAGCAGAAAGAAGTTACATATGTGACTGGCTTGAGAGTTAACCTGAAACTGGTCACCTTCACACCCCCCAAGAAAGAGGAGGGACAACAGTCTTGTGGGTCAGATACAGATTCTCATGGTCAAGAAAGACCTGTAGCCAATAACCTCTGGAATCAGTGACTCTCAAAAGAAAGGTGGGAAGCTCCTGACCAAGGGGTGGGGGTGGGATGACTCAGCTTCCCTTTGGAGGCCTGAAATGGAACTCTCTTCCCCCAAGGGGAGGAGTGAAGACCAAAACAAGAGAGCCCTCTAACAAAGAGAACTCTAACAGCAAGGCCAGGAGCCTTCTGAAAGAAAAATGGCTAATGAACTTTTGCTGCACCAGATTAAAGAGGGGATGTTGAGAACATCTCAGAGGTGAGGCTTGCTCCCCCAGCTCAATGGACACCCTTAACATGGTTGCCACCAAACAGCTGACAACAAAGGGACTCTAAAAGCAGGGGGTAGGCAACCCCTCAACCCTTACATCCCTAGCTAATTCAGGATAAAAATGCACCTCAGGGAAAGTGATTCCCTCTAATCACCAATGCAGTTCTGTTGCATAGAGTTCAAGATGCATATATCCAGGCAAAAGGATTCGGTGGTACAACACTTGTGGGGGGAGAGAAGCACAACACTGTTGGAGCAGCTGGTAAAAGTAACAACCTTAGTGTAATGAGGTTCAAAGGCCCATTATTTTTGATGGTGCATCTGCATGAAATTATCTCTGAGGAAACCAGAGGGCCCCATTGCATAATCTGCCCAGAAGTTCCACACTGGAGAACTCAAAGCTCCCTCTCCCAGGCAGGGGATAAAGAATATGTTAACTATCCTCAAGCCCTGTCCAACAAAAGGGGCTCAACATAATTGGGGCATGGGGCTGCCAGGCTAATTTTCTCCTCAGGATGGGGCAATACATCCAGGGTATAGAAGGAATAAACCTCCTCTGTGCATCCTGAGGGCTCAGACTCTCTTTCCTTCAAGATGTAGAGAGGTTAAGGACCTCCACTGCCCAGAGGAATGGGGAGATGCAGATCTTAGAGAGGAAGTATAATGGCAAGAGTGCCCTTCTCCTACTTAGATGAGAGGCAGCCTTCCCTGGCCACTGAGTGGCAGATTCTGGACCTTCTCCTCTACTGCCTACAAGACTCCAGAAGAGGAGGAGGATGAGTATGTTTCAGCAGCTGGGTCCCACAGGAGGAGAATCGTCTAACACACAGCCCTGTGATATGTCTCTTTTGGAAATCTGAAAGGTTGCACTTACCACCGCCTCATCATGGAAGAGGACATGATTAAGAGACTGGGAGACCTACTCACCTGGGAGTGGGACATAATTTTCTTTTTCCTCCTAGTTGACAGGGAACTCAGCTGGTGGAGAAGTATATCCACATCAACCTTTTGCAGAGATATGTGGGAATCAAAAAGGCACCAAGCAAGGACTGAAGTTCCTTCCCCAAAAAGGCCACTTTTATCAAAGGGAAAATCTAACAAAAGTCTATGTAGATCGCTCTTCAACTCCGGAATGAACATAATCAAGATGACAAATGTGAGCACATCATCATCTGCTGAGGTTTCCACTGCCGAATATAAACAGTTAAACAAAAGGGGTAGTGATTTTATTTTAGCTGACATTTGTTTACCAGGAAAGTCTGACTGGGATAATATCCCATTTTCAGTGGAGACCTGGAGAGAAAAGTTTCACTTTGACATAGTATGGTTACATTTAAATAAAGTTATTACACAAGAATGACATTTTAAATTAAGTATGAATTCAATTTCCGTTCATAAAGTTTGAATCTACATACAAACTGCAAATTTGTGGATGGATATAACAAGCTGAAAAAGAACATTGCCAACAGTTAAAACATTCACAAGTTACAGTTCATAAAGATGACTTTAAACACATTCAGTACATCTTTTAGAACGGAGATGACTAGATAATATTGCCAAGGCAAAAATATATTTGTCCTTTATTTAAGAAACAGATTTTACTAATTCCTTCTCTCTGAGCAAAGTCAAGGCATGCTGGTAGTGGAAGGAGGGATGGAATAGTTCAGTCCAGAGTATTGCAAGAGCACACCCAAGTTTTATTTAGGTAGTCTTTTAGTAGTAATTTGAAGCTGGAGAGATTAGAGATAGATCTAACTTGCAGAGGGTTATAATTCCATTTTTAATGACAAAGTACAAGTAGTGACTTTGGTCAGAGGATTTGTGGTGTTTATGTATGCTGAGAATATGCTCATTAGATTAAGTAGTCTATTAGGGTGATAGAAATGGAGACTAAGAATAAAAGGGCAGTCATCAACTTTGTGAATAATGTTGTGAGTGGAGATAAGATGCATGTAATCTTAGCAGTGAGACAGTTTGAGCCAATTCAAAGCTTTAAGGGCAATACAGTGGTGGCTGTGGTATTGTTTGTTGGTGGCAAATTTTGCAACCTTATTATAGTATGCCACCAGCTTATGTTTAACTGTAGCCTGAAGGTTGGTTAAGATGGGTGTACCATATGAGAGAGATGGAAGGTATGTTGCTGCAAGGATGGTTTTGGTGGTGTTGCTAAGGAAGTTTTTATGCCTGTAGAGCTTCCCTAATATTTGGTGAGTCTTAATGTTATCTTGAAAATACAGGTCAAATTTAAATTGATCAAGAAGTTTTGTATGGGAGACTACTTCAATTCAATTTTGTATAGTGAAAAGATTTTAAGATTCAAGCATGTGTGATTTGGGGAAAAATAGCAGTAACTTTGTTTTTTTTTTTGTTTTTTTTAGGGCTGAGTAGTAGCTGGGAATTATGGTGCAATTTCTTAACTGAAAAAATAATTTCTTGCCTGATATGGAGGAGATGAGTCAGGTTATTAGATGCACATATAAGAGTGGAATCAATAGCATATCTTATAAGAGAGGCTGGACCTACTAGGGTATAGAAGTCTTTGATAAAGATATTACAAAATAAGGTACCAAGAACAGAATTGGGATACATCACTGGAGACTTGTAGGAAGGGTGAGAAAGTATTCTGTTATTGTACAGACTGGAGCCTGTCAGTGAAATAGCTACTGAACCACAGTAATGAAAAAGGTTGAGACAGTTAGTTTATACATGAGTTTAGAGAGAGAAACTGTTTCGAAGGTCAACGATTAAGAAGGAAACAACTTTATCTGAGTTTCTGTATTTATTTATGGTGTCAGTGAATGATAGGAGGGCAGTAGTTAGACTGTGTGCCAAGTGGAAGCCATATAGGGTTGATGCTAAGAGCCATTCTTGTAGAAGACAGTGGAGGAGTTGCTTCTAAATACATCTTTCAAGTATTTTTGAAAGAGGTGATAATATTGCAATATGAAGAAAGTTAGAAACATCAGCTGTGATGCTACCTTTACAAAGAGAGAGATAATATAGGATTATTTTTCCACATTGAGGGTACATAGGATTCAGCTACTGATCTACTAATAAAAACAGAGACTGGATATGCTAGGACACTGGCAGTTATCTTTAGGTATTCAGATGGGAGGCTATCAGCTATAGCAGAGCAAGGTTTGAGCTTAAACAGAAGCTTTTTTATCAGTGATGTGGAGAAAGGTCCTAAGTGGAAGTTGCTAGCAATGGATGTAGAGGGAGAATTAGATTCACGTGAGGATGAAGGAAGTGGCAGTGTGTATGGTGGTATGGTACATGGAGAATGCTTGTTTTGTTCTAACCTGTTGTTCGCTGAATTAGTAGGAATGGATTGGGTGTTATTGTGGGGGGAGGCAGAAGCACTGGATATAGGTGAAGAGTTTTTAGTTAGGCAATGTTTTCTGTGAAGTAGGTATTGAATAAAGTAGCAATTTCTAGTGGGGGGCTATTATGAGAAGGTTGGGTTCCTTGTTTGAGTCCAGATGTAACAGGTAATGTACTGATGTTCAGAATTTTTTGTAGTCATTTTTGTGTTGAAGTTGTAAGATTGCTATAAGACTGCTTTTTTTTTGTTATCTAGGGCAACTTGTTTTTCACTCAGATTGCACAAATCTCTATAAAGCTGCAGGTTATAAGAACTTTAGAACTTTTTTGAGTTTAAGTCATTTTTTCCAAGTTTTGCTTCTGTTAGACAATGTAGTTTTTGTCTGGGTAGTGAGCCATGGCGTGTGGCTATTTTTCACTCTTTTTTTTTTTTTTGCTGCAAAGTGAGGAGTGGCTGTTTACAGTATTTAAGAATAAGGTATTAAAAGTATTGACTGCCTCGTTGAGTAGAAGAGTTTTTACGGCAGGCCATTTAAAAGCTTTCAGTGTATTGAAGGAGTCTGTTGGATTTAGAAAGGTTTCAGGATGTTTTAAGTTTGCAATTGGTACTTCTATGGGTATAGGCTGGAAGGTGATTGGTAAGTGAGTTTGGATAGGTTCCAGAGATTGTAAAATTACTAGGATCAAAGACCAGTATCTAGTCTAGAAATGCATCTTTATTGTTGGTATTATTAAATCTAGTGCATGTTTTGATATGTTGTGTGTAACCATAAAGGTTTATACTAGCTGAGGAAAAGTTTGATGTATGGTTTTGTTATTCAATATTTACATCGACGTATGATTTTTCATAATGTATATTATTAGTTGTCCACGACAGGATTTTTTCTAAAGTTGTTATATTATTTCCAGGTGGGCTATACAACGTAACAAAACATATCTTTTCTTTTTATTATTAAGCTTTTAGCAGTGTTATAAATATTTTGTCATTTTTGGAATTTTGGGATGTTGCCTAAATAGGGAGAGAAATTGTATGAACATTGATAAATTAAGGATACCCCACCTGTTTTGTTGTGGTGCCTATAATCTCGGATAATACTGTTGCCTGGAGGGAGTAGTTCAGACTCTTTAATGTTAGGCTTAAGCCAGGTTTCTGTGATAGCAAGAATATCAGGGTTATACTGTGCTATCAAGGCCATGTAGTTCTACAGTTTTGTTACAAATGCAAGGGAGGTTGACAATGACAATATTCAATTTTTTGGAAGATCAAGGAGAGAATGATGGCGTAAGGGGTTTGATGTGCTAGCCAGTGCAACTGTGACAGTTTCCAAGATAAAGGCTAATTCCTTAAGGACACATAAAAACAACATATCTATCTATCTATCTATATATATATATATATATATATATATACACACACACACACACACACACACACATATATATATATATATATATATATATATATATAATTTTATTATTTATTTTATTTTATTTATATTTGTTGACCGGGAGTGTCCGACTGGACGTAGGTCCATTTTCAGCAGAGGCCCGGGGAGAAAAGCTCCACAGTTAAAATAAACAGACAGTAGTTACATTGGATTACATAGTGATTAACAATTTACATAGCAATTACTTACAACATATTTACAGATGAAGAACATAGTACATCAGTAGACAACTAGAATCTTTATCTGTGAAGTACATAACAGACATTATATATATCTAAGGATCACCTTTAATAAACCAAATGTTCAATTTACCGACAACTGGAAGAGCAAGGTATATCACCGACAGTGCACTTTCCTGACACCTGATTGGCCAACGATATTAGAAATGTAACAAAGGCAGTGGAATGCCAGAACGAGTGTCCATGACGTGAAAATGGAAGACGTGCCATCACCAGGACCAGGAGTGGTTGGGAAGACCTACCCTGTAGTGCACTCGCAAAGGGGGAAGGAGATGTTGCAACTAGAAGGCTACCTGTACCATTTAGAGGGCAGCACACGTAACAAGTGCTATTGGGGATGCAAGGAGAAAAAAGCCTTACACTGTAAGGGCAGAGCGGTAACCATCAAAGGCTCTGATGGAGAGGAATTACTTAAAACAGTCGACCATGACCATAGTGCGGATCCCAGTGAGACTGAGCGGTATAAAGTGTCTAATGATGTGAAGGTGCTTGCTCAGTACAGCAGAGACATCCCATGTTCTATTGTGGAGGACGCATTAGCGTCCACGTCAACTGCTGCCATGCATAATATACCAGATAGAAAGACCCTACTACAGAGAATAGGCAGGGTGCGTAGAAAATATCAGTTAACGCCAGGTGGGTGTGAGCTAACGCTGATGAGCATAGATGCAGCAGTTACAAACTGAAGGAAGGCTGTTTTGTGGTGAAGCACATGGTGGACACATCCACTGAAACCATAATATATGCATTTGCCACAGTAACTAACCTGTCAGACCTTAGCAGAGCCACAATCTGGATGATGGATGGCACTTTTTTTCAGAAAGGGGTTACATGTTGGCAGCTATACAGTATCCATGGCTTGCCAACGTTTGGGTCGTACAGCACGGTTATACCCCTGTTCTATGCTCTCATGAGTAAGAAATCACTCAAGTGTTATAACTACCTTTGGCATGCGTTATTTAGTCTCTTGGCAGAACATAACTTTGATTGTAATGTGAAGTACATTCTGTGCGATTTCCAGATAGCTGCACTGAAAAGTACTAGGCTGAATTTCTCCAATGTTCAGTCCAAAGGGTGTTTATTTCACTTTGGACAGAACATATGGAGGAAAGTACAAGGTCTGGGTCTTGCCTCCATATGCAACACTGATATGCCATTCCAGTTGTCCATTAAGTCCTTAGTTGCCCTAGCCTTTCTGTAAGAAGAGGAAGTCATACACACATTTGAGTTGGTAAAGGACATGACATCTAAAGAAGGTCATGAGCTTGTGAAGTATTTTTCTAATTATTACGTGTATGGTAGGCTGCGAAGGTTCCACACCCGGACAACCACTTCTATGTGGTTTCCTCCCTTATTCCCAATAAAGTTTTGGAATGTATCTGAACTGAATCAGTTATTCTTGCCCCGTACTCAGAAAGTACAGTTTTGTACCTACCATAAATGTAGATGTTCAAGTGCTGATACAGCTGCAGTAATCACAGATGGGTTTTCAGCTGTCAGGCGGTCCCTCGGTCGGCCGAATTCCAAAGTCTTGGTCCGGCGTCGGTTGTTGTCGCTTACTCTTCTGACGTCAGGAAGGCCAGAGTATATAAGACACAGCCGACGCCATGTTCTTCAGTCTTTCTTGCCCCAGATGTCAGGTGCCCCCCAAAAGGAAGGCAATACATAATAAATCTAATCCACAAATGTAAGCAAATAAAACATAGCAGGATAACCCAGTCAGCATGTATGAAGAGGTATTCAGGCCCCATGGCCTTACCAAGTGGGGAAGGAGGGTGGGAAACCTGTACTGCAGCTGTATCAGCACTCGAACATCTACATTTATGGTAGGTACAAAACTGTACTATGTTCATCGTGCATACAGCTGCAGTAATCACAGATGGGTAGAGTCCCAAAGCTATGCATAGGGTGGTAGGTACTATAAGGAACTGGGTTGAGCCAGAATGCCCTGCAAAACAGCAGTGGCAAAGCCTGCTCTTGTTCTGGAATACAAGGGCAGATGGTAGTGTTTTGTGAAGGTATGTACGGAACTCCAAGTGGCTGCCTCCAAGATATCTTTAGTAGGCACACCTCTGAGGAAGGCTGTAGAGGTGGCTGTGGCCCTGGTGGAGTGAGATCTGATACCAGTAGGGACAGGTTTCCCATGATAGGAGTAACAAAAGCGTATGCAGTGACCAATCCAGTTGGAAATGGTCTGTTTGGTAACAGGCTTCCCTGGACCCCCCACAGCATAGGACACAAAGAGTTGTTCTGATTTCCTAAAGTACTTTGTTCTGTCCAAATAGTAACGTAGCTGCCTATGGATGTCTAAAGAGTGAAGCAGCCTTTCCCCTTTGTTTTGAGGGTTAGGGTAAAAGGTAGGAAGGTGGATGGCTTGGTTTAAGGCTACCCTAGATACCACTTTAGGCATAAAAGAAGGGTTGGTACGAAGGGAAACCCTGTCCTGATGGAAGATGAGGAAGGGCTGCACCGCCATGAGGGCCTGTAGCTCAGAAACTCTACGAGCTGAAGTGATGGCCAGAAGGAAAGCTGTTTTCCAGGACAAATATTGTAAATCTGTTGAGGCAGCAGGTTCAAAGGGAGGCAATTTCAATTTTTCTAGTATGTAATTAAGGTCCCAAGCTGGTATTGGTTGTTTCCTTGGAGGTCTTATGTTCTTAGCCCCTCTGAGGAACTGTTGTAAGAGTGGGTGTGAGAATAAAGGAGGATCCGTGTTGAATTCTGCAGAAATTGCTGAGGCATGTATTTTGATTGAGGAAAATGAAAGTCCACTGCTCAGTAGTTCAGCTAGGTACTGTAAAACCTGAGGCAAGTTCAATTTTCTAGGGTCCTGCCCTCTTTTCTCATTCCAACAGCAAAACCGCTTCCATTTTGTGGAGTAAGCTTTTCTAGTAGATGGTCTTCTGGCCTCCAAAATGACATCCTGCACCTCCTTGGAGAGTAGAGTTTGATGTGGTGTTAAGGAATTTTCCATGCAGCGAGGTTGAGTGTTTTCAGCTGACTGTGAAGGGTTTTGAAATTGTTCTGCGTCAGCAGTAGAGGCATTAGAGGCAGGGGCCAGGGAGGAGTATGTGTTAGGCTCCTCAGGAGTGGATACCAGTGTTGCCTCGGCCAGTCTGGAGCAATCAGTATCATCCTCGGCTTGTCTGTTCTTGCTTTCAAAAGTACCTTGGGCAGGAGAGGTAGAGGTGGGAATGCATAAACTGACCAAGTTGTCCAACTGAAGGAAAGGGCGTCCACTTTCCAGGCCTTTGGATGGAAGGTCCTTGAGCAAAACCTTTTCAATTGATGGTTCCTGTGGGAAGCAAAAAGATCTATATCTGGCCTCCCCCACGTTTGAACTATCTCTGTAAACACCTGTGGATGTAGCTTCCATTCGTGTGGGTCTGTCATATTTCTGCTCAGGGTGTTTGCCAATGTGTTTTCCATCCCTGGCAAGTACTGTGCTTGAAGTTCGATTTGTCTTTCCAGAGCCAAGTTCCAAAGGGTCATGGCTAGTCTGCACAAGGGGTAAGAGTGAGTTCCTCCTTGTTTGTTTATGTACCACATTACTGTGGTGTTGTCTGTTCTTATGAGCAATTGTCCTGGATGCAGGAAGTCCTTGAACGCTGTGATTGCATTTATTACTGCCAGCATTTCTTTTTGATTGATGTGAAGGTGCTTTTCTTTTTGGGGCCATCTGCCCTGAATGCACCTGTCCTTCATGTGCGCCCCCCAGGCATAATCTGAGGCGTCTGTGGTTATGACTTGTGTTGCTTGAGGCTTGCAGAATGGAAGGCCTGTGTTTACTTGGCATGCTTGGGCCCACCATAGGAATTCCTTTTGTAGACAGGGAATTATTGGAATAATTGCTTCCAAGCTGTGACTGTGTTGAGACCATAGATTTTTTATGTACCACTGAAGTTTCCTCATGTGCAGCTTTGCACAGAAGAATGCAAGATGCCATGAATCCCAGAGCCTGCAGGATTTTCCTTGCAGTAAGCCTGGTACTTTTTGCTAGTATTTTGAAGTACTGAGATAATTGCCCTTGTTTTTCTGGCGTAAGGTATGCCGTCTGGGTGTTTGTGTCCAAGCTGGCACCCAGGAAGGTTATTTTCTGAGAAGGTGTTAGCTTTGATTTCTCCTTGTTGATGGTGTATCCCAGAGAAAGCAGTAATCGTGTCACATATGCCAGGTGTTTCAGTAGTATATGTTTGCTGTCCGCTTGGATCAGGCAGTCGTCCAGATAAGGGTAAATTTGTATCCCTTGAAGTCTGCAGTAGGCAATCACTGATGCCAGGCACTTGGTAAATACTCTGGGCGCAGTAGATAAGCCAAAGGGCAATGCAGAGAATTGATAGTGGATTGAACCTGCAAGAAATCTGAGGTATCTTCTGCAGCTTTGTCTGATTGGGACATGCAGGTATGCCTCCTTGAGGTCCAATGTTACCAGCCAAAACTCCTTGCCCAGCATGGGAAGAAGTTGCTGTAATGTGAGCATCTTGAATTTTGGTACGAGAAGAAATGTGTTTAGGATGGATAAGTCCAGAATGGGTCTCCAGTCGGTTCCTTTTCTTGGTACCAGGAAAAGCCTTGAGTAAAAACCTTGACCTTGTTGGTGCGTAGGTACCTTTTGTATAGCCCTCATGTTTAGGAGCTTTGTAATTTGCAGTTGTGCCTCTACCCTTTGATTTTGTGGTAGGTTTGGCATGCCTCTCTTTCTTGGAAGAGTGTGAAATTGGAATTTGTAGCCTCTGTTTATAATGTCCAGTATCCATTTGTCTGTTGTGACAATATGCCAATTGCTTGCAAATAGTGCTAGTTTCCCTCCCAAAGGTGCTGCCAATTGAATCTTGCTTGGCATGGAGATGAGGGAGTCATTGAGTTTGCTTCCTGTACTGTTGTGCACTGTCTTCACCACCTCTTGGGGCTGGAGATTGCCATTGTCTGCCTCTGTATGACCCTTGTGATTGCCCTCTGCCCCTTCCGCGTCTGTATCTGCCTCTTTGGGGCTTGTCAGTGGCTGGAAAGGACCAGTTTTTTGATGGCCAATTCCTGCTAAATCGTGGTGGCTGGACCTGTAAGAAAGCTTTGACAGTTTGCATAGATTTGGCTTTCTCTTCCATTTTTCGTAATATATCCTCAGCATTAGTACCAAAAAGAACATCCTTTTGTAAAGGTGCATCAAGAAGTTTTGCTTTCACATGATCAGGCAGATTTTGTTCCCTAAGCCATGCATGTCTGCGAATGACTGATCCTGTAGCGGCCGCTCTGCTGGAGGCCTCTAGGGCATCATAACCACATTGTAAAGTGTGTTTACCCACTTGTTCTGCACTATGCATCATATCCTGTAACTCTTTTAAATCTGGTTGTTCAGGTTGAGACATTTTGTTTTTTAATTGTGATAACAGGAACTGTTGATATTTAATCATATGAAACTGGCAGTTTAAGGCCCTCATGGCTAGGGTGGCCGAGGTATAAACCTTCTTACCCCACCTTTCTAGAGATCTAGATTCCCTTTCAGCAGGAAGTGGGTTCTTAGCAGTGGAGGCCTTAATTCCCTTAGGGCCTTGAGAAATTGTTTCGGGGTCTGCATTATGGCCTTTGTAAAGGAATTGATGAGAACTAGGTACTCTATAATATCTATCAGGCTTAACTGGTGCAGGAGGCAGTGAATCAGGACTAAAGCAAGCCTCCGAGTAGACATCATCCAGTACCTCTAAAACAGGGGGAATAGCCAAAGGTCTATGCTGAGGTAACCAAAGAAATTCCCTAAGCCTTTTCTTGGAGTCTGAAAAGTCTTTGCCTTCCCAGTGGAAGTGTTCCCTCAAGGTGTGCAAGGTTTCCCCCAAAAGAAAAATCCTCAGGGGGGGATACAGAAGGAATAGACTGCTCTGCAACCGAATCCTCAAAAGGGGAATAAGTGTGTTCCTCAGCATCAGAATGCTCTGATAAAATGGATCCCTGGTCAGAAGAGGGGGATTCCTCCTCCACTCTGGGTCTCTTGTCCGGGGGGGCCTGAGAACCTCTGATAAGAGTGATAAGATCCTCAGCCATTTTAAGCATGTGTTTCTTAGGCATGGGTCCAGGAGATGGGCCTTGTGTAGCAGGCCTAGTGTGATGTCTGGCTGCTTTGGATTTAGTAAAGGCCTTAATAGAGAAAGAGGATGAAGGTCTAAATACACCATGGGTGGATGTAGATCTGTCCACATTAGTAGGCTCGACATAAGTAGGGGCTTCGGTTGTAGTCTGGGAAAGGGCCGAAGAACCAGCGGTCTCGGGTACAGAAGACACCGCCGAAGGAGTGTCATCGGTAGTCAGGGACTGCAAAGGCGTCTCACTGAGAACCGGACCACGTGGAGCCTGTTTCGGCGTGGTGTCGGTGGAGACCGCGGGCCTCGCCTGGCGGTTCTTTTCCTTGCGTTTTTTGGATAAAACGGTAGTCGGAGTATCCGATGACATTTTATAATCAAATGCTTTACCAAAATAGTGTTGGGCGAACTCCGCCCGATGCTTGATAGTGCGTTTATTGAAGGTAGCACAAAAGCGACAGCCCGAGACGTCGTGGTCTGGGCCCAAACAAGGTATGCAAAGGGAATGGAAATCCTTATGCGGTATTTGCTTCCCACAAGAAATACAATTATTAACTTTTTCTGACATCGGTCTGAGGCAAGAAAAGATTCCCCAACGGGGTACTTAGCTTTAAGAAGACTTCGGTTCCAAATATGTTTCGTAATTCAGGAGCTGGCCGACCGGCACTTGCGAACTGCTTCTGCTTCGGGCACCGCGCGGCAAAAAAGACTGAAGAACATGGCGTCGGCTGTGTCTTATATACTCTGGCCTTCCTGACGTCAGAAGAGTAAGCGACAACAACCGACGCCGGACCAAGACTTTGGAATTCGGCCGACCGAGGGACCGCCTGACGGCTGAAAACCCATCTGTGATTACTGCAGCTGTATGCACGATGAACATCTCGGTGAAGTGTGGCACCAGAGACTGAAGTGCTTAGTGATCTAGATGCAATTATGCCCACTTTAAGTTGGGAACAAGACAGCATTGATGAGTTGAGGGTGCATATGGCAACTGGTGTGCCTCCATTTCCTAAGAAATGGAGGTTAGTGGAAAGACATAGTCCATAGTCACTTTCAGCAAGTACAGCTGAATAGAGGTGAATATATAGCTCTGGAGTTTGTTAAGAGCATAGCATGGTTACTGAAAATGTAATGTCAGTGAACTGCTTCAGACTGATTGCTTTGGACGGACTTTGTGTTGGGTTTCCGGCAGTGGGACATTTGTCAATGATCATGTATGGTGGGATGTTGTCTTGAGTATGGCAATTTATGGTGAGATATTGCCTTGAGTATGTATTTGTCACTGTGGGTTTAAGGGGCTATGCACTTTGTCGGTGATTTACTTGTCGGTGTATAGTAGTTTGGTGCTTTCATGTGTCGGCAATAAAGCATGTCGTTGAACTGGTCTTGCTCTTTCAGTTGTCAGTCATTTTAATGTTAGGTCTATTAAAGGTGATCCATATATATATATATACATATATATATATATATATATATATATATATATATTACATACACACACATGAAACCAAACTTCACATGCTTTCATGTGATGTTAAAGGTCTGGCACTGAAGCACTAGACCAAAATAACTTCAGTTTTCCAGATGCAGTTAAGTGTTTTTTTACTATTAATTTTGTTTAAAGTGGCGACGTATAAAGCTATTTGCTTTTTAATTTGATATTGACTAGGGGTCTCAAAAGTTATTAGAGCCTCCTCTACCAGAAATCCCTAGAACCTGGCTGGGTGAGTCAAACACTTGATGGTCCTAAGCACCAAGGAGGCAGAGGAATATATACCTTTCTCCCATCCTTGCTTTTTTTCAGGCCATCATGCTGACCAGCCACCCAGGGAATGGATGTGAGTACAGGGAATGTTAATACAACCCCCAGCACCCATTGAGATATGTCAACTTTATGGAAAGATGCAGTTTCACTGAAGTCTGCTGCAGGATGACATTGTGCAACAGTCCTCCATGGGGCGAAAGCACTAGCAGAGTGCCTCCAGGCTTGCACAATGACATTAAGAAAGGGAAGCTCCATAAGAAACAAACAAGGTGCTCATAAAGGAAGCACTCCCACCCAGATGTAATCTGAGAGTAAACACAAGCAAGATACTAATAAACAAATGCCTCCATACAGGGGATATCATCATAAGGAGTTAGAACAGCTCTAGGACCCAAAAGCTTTGTACGTCAGAAATGAAAATTCCATTGTCTGAATCCTACTCAAATGGAGCCCAGAGAGGCCAAGAACTCTGGAATCCTTATCATAGGGAGTCATGCCATGCTATGTGGGTCTGCATGCACATAGACGAGACAAAGGTGGTGTGTGCTGAGGAAAAGTCTGCACCAGTCCAGGCACTAACAAATAACTTAAATCCCTCTGGATGAAGTTCCACACTCTCAATTATAAGTTAATTTCATAGCTGAATTTCCAATCTAATGTATAGCCATAGACCTTGGTGCAAACTCCCCATGTGATTGCTCCTTGCCCATATCTGAGCAGCCCAGACATGCTATGGGGAAGACTTAGGAGAAAAAGTCTTAGTGTTGTGTACCCTCAGTTCTACAAATGAATAACACAAAGGGATGTCTGACATAAGACTAGGTGGTGAAGGAACCAAGCTAATCAGGTGGGAAAAAAAGCAATACTAACATCTTAAGAAACACTTCCAATGTGGGAGACAAGTGTGCACCTCCCAGGCCTTAGGACCTCCAAAAGACATGGAGGATCAGAGGAGACATGGATTCCCACTAGTCAGGGATGATCCCTGCCTCTGAGAGACATGAGAAATAATGGACCCTATTCTATAAGGCAGTGGCTTTAGTCAATCCTCCAAAGTGGAATATAAAGCAAAACTCCTGAGCAAAACATTGAGAAGAATCCTCCCATCAGTCTCACAATGAGCTGTCTTCTATCATTCTTTTCAATTTGAAATTTGTTGGCAAAGAAACAAAATAAACAGTGTGTGAGTGCAGAAAACGTGAACAGCAGCAAATAACAAACAAACAAAAAAAAAAAAAAAATAAAAACCAAGGAGGGATATTCATGCTCATGTAAATCAATATGTCACATCATAGAGTGCAATATCACAAGTTACTCATCCATCCCTGAGAACAGACACTGCTGACTGCTGGACAGGATAATTTAAACATAGTACTTAAGAAGGTCATTTATGACAGATCTCCAGCTGAGTACAAGGAGTTCCTGAAAGGATGCTCTAACATTGGCCTTCTTCAGAGACACTGTCTCCACTTTGGGATATGAATTTTATGAGTAACAGACTTGCCTGATGGCCTTTCAAATATCTGGGTCAGCTTGTCTAATGGTTTTCTCCTGAAAGACCTTAAACTTGGTGGCCACTAGGTGGATTTAAGAGCTTCAAGCCCTCACCTGCAAAGATCCTTACTTGTTTTTTTCACATTTGCACCAAATGCCTTAGGATGATCCAAACCCATAGCAAATAGTTCTGGAGATGTCACCAAGTCAGTCTTTTCAGCTACCTGTTTTCCTCCCAGGACACAATCCAACATAGTCTGAGATCCATTTCTAGACTAGATGTGTACCAAAAGCACTTGCTTTACACAGGCAAGGTAAATGAACTAAGGAAGACATGCCATCTGTCTCCTTTGCCAAAGATTTGAGCTTAAAAAAGATCATGTATTTACATTTGAAAAGGACTGCCAACTGCAATATTTTTTGTCACCCTCTAGCCCACCATAAACTGGCCAAAAGTTACAGAAACGGAGAAGGAGGAGGTGTTGCTGTTTTGCTGCTTCTCATTCATGTTTCAATAATGCGACTTTTGAAGACATCTGTGTTATAGCCACACGCCTGGCTGGTTCATAGGTTCATCAGACAGGACTATTTGAATTTGTGGTGCAGAAGTAAAGTGTTCTCTAGCATTTGTGTTGCATGATTTGGCCTTCTAAACTTTGCTTCTTTAGACTCTCTGGCTCCTGCCTCCTTTGGGAGATTACCATTTGCAATTCTCAGTTGTCATCCACTACACAGACCAGCTTAAGTAAGACACTAAAGATGTGCGAGTATTCAGCATATCAGCCGATCTTCGAGGACCATCTGGAGGCATGCTTATCACATTCATATCAAGCCCCCACCACTGGACGTGCTGTTATGTACAAGTGTAACAAGTTCATAACTTTACATCACGCTTTAGTTTTTGATGTTGCTCACTCAAGTTGTTTGCATCAAAATTGGAT
>NC_056728.1:705518723-705538723 GCF_019279795.1 Protopterus annectens
TCAAATAAGGAGGCTTCACAGAAAGAGCTTGAAGCTCCGAAACTCTTTTTGCAGAAGTGATGGCTACAAGGAATGCTGTTTTCCAGGACAAGAATTTGAGATCTACTGAAGCAGTGGGTTCAAAAGGTGGAGCAGTCAAGGCTTGAAGAACTAGTGAAAGATCCCATGGTGGTACGGCTTCTTTTATAGGGGGTCTAAGCAAAAAGGTGCCCTTGAGAAAGGTTTTACACAACTTGGCTGACATCAAAGGCCCTGTATCATGTCCCACATGGTAATGTGATATGGCTGCCAATTGCACTTTGACAGTTGAGCAACTAGCGCCTTCCTGAAAAAGTTCGGTTAGGAAGTCTAATATGGACGGAAGAGGAGCCGTAAAGGGATCTAGATTATGATGCTCCACCCAGATGGAGAAACGTTTCCATTTACTGCGGTACACTTTCCTGGTGGAGGGCTTATGCACTGCCACAAGGATGGCTTTGACTGGTGAAGAGATACTGGGAGTCCTAACTAGGAGTGGAACTGGAGCAACCAAGCTGTCAGCTTCAGGTTGTCCAGATTTGGGGTCGGTAAGTCTGACGTATGGGAGATTAGATCCGGACTGGGATCCAGAATCCAAGGAGGATTCAGTAGGTGAGACCACAGGTAAGGGAACCAAATTTGCCGAGGCCAGAATGGGGCAATGAGGATCATCCTGCTCCCCAACCGCGAGGCTTTCTGTAAGAGTTGCAGCATCAGGGGTAGAGGAGGATAGGCATAAAGTAGACCGGGTGGCCAAGCATGCACCAGAACATCTCTTGGAGTTTCCCCTGGAGGGGGAATCAGAGCGAAGAAATTGCTGCATTTGGTGTTTGAGGGAGAGGCAAAAAGATCGCAGCAGGGTTGCCCCCATATTGCGAATATCTGCTTTGCTACTAGTGGGTTGAGAGACCACTCGTACGGGGTAAGAAGGGTGCGACTGAGTTTGTCCGCTAGGATGTTGGTCCACCCCGGAATGTGCGTTGCAACCAGAAAGCGGTTGGTGGAGATCGCCCATTTCCACACTCTCATGGCTTCGCTGCATAGAGGGTAAGATCTGTGAATTGCAATCGTTCCTATGGGGAGGAGATTCTGAAGTGCTTGCAACGCGTACAGCACCGCTCTCATCTCCAGAACGTTGATATGCAGGGAGGTTTCTGTATCGTTCCACGTGCCTTGGACCGTCCTGCCTGAATAATGCACCCCCCACCCGAGGCGGGAGGCATCCGTGGTCACCGTGGCGAGAGGGGGAGAGGTGCAGAAGGGTCGGCCCGTATGGAGGTCCGAAGCATGGAGCCACCATAATAGAGCCCTCCTGCAAGCCTTGCTGATAGCAATGGGGTGGTGAAGAGGAAAGGACAGAAAGGACCATTGCACTAGAAGGGTCCATTGCAGTACCCGCATGTTCAGACGGGCGCATGGAAGGAGCGTTATCGCTGCCGCCATGGAGCCCAGTGCCCTCAGGACCAATTCCGCTGGTGGGGTCTCTGATTGGAGGATAGCCCGCACATGGAGTTGCAAATTCCGAAGTCTCTCGGACGTTAGAAAGGCTCGTAGCTCTCTGGTGTCTATTCTGGCTCCTATGAATTCTATGGCTTGTGTCAGGGCCAGAAGGTGCCTAACTGTGGGGCTAGGCGGAGAAAGAAATCTCTGGCTGAGCAAAGTAGATGCCTTGTTGGGGCGGTCAGGAGCCAGTCGTCCAGGTAAGGAAAGACCTGTATTCCCTGGAGTCTCAGGTGGGCCGCAATCACTGCTAATACCATGGTGAACACCCTGGGGGCTGTGGTGAGGCCAAAGGGAAGGACCCTGAACTGGTAGTGACTGGCTCCCAGCCAGAAGCGGAGGAACCACCTGGATCGTCTGTCCATTAGAATGTGGTAGTACGCATCCTTGAGGTCTATAAAGCACATCCAATCGTTCTCCCTTAGAGTGACCATTCGGAATTTTTCCTTGGTTACCGACAGGTTCAAGCGGGAAAGGTCTAGAATCGGTCTCAAGTCCCCCGTCTTTTTTGGCACCAAAAAGAACCTGGAGTAGAACCCTAATCCGAGCTGGTCTTGGGGGACGGGCTGGATGGCTCTTTTTCTTAGCAACTGCTGAATTTCTGCGGCTGCGGCCTCCCTCTGATCGGGTGGTACATCGGGGAGGTTCTTGAATTTGGGGACATGAAGTAATGGTATTTTGTACCCTCTGGATATAATTCGAAGCACCCAGCGGTCTGTTGTGATGGACTCCCATGCCGCTAGGTGCTCCGAGAAGTGCCCCCCGACTGCCTCCAGAGTGGAGCAGTCGGGCAACCCTTCAGGGCTGCTGCGTGGGCCGTTCAGAGAAAGGTTCTCTGGACCCAAAGTTTCTCGGAGCCCCTCTGCCCCTGGGGCGGCGTCCTCCCTGTCCTCCTCTGCCACGGAAGGACTGGTTGTCCAGAGCGGGTTGGGAATGTTGCGATTTCCGGAACCACATCTTCTTCTGACCCTTTTGGTTCTTCGAAAAGGACCGCTGGGGAGCTGAGAAGCGGACTCCGACGGCAGACAACGTCTTCCCATCCTTCTCGCTCTGGACAAGTGTCTTGCGAACCGTTTTGCCAAACAGGGCAGAACCATCAAAAGGGGCGTTCGCAAAAGACGCTTTAAAGGGCTCCGCAAAGTAACAATGACGGAGCCAGGCCTGACGTCTCATGACTAGGCCTGCCCCGCCAGCCCTAGCGGCTCCCTCGGTGGCATGGGACAATAGCCGCATAGAGGTATTTGAAATTGATCTCAGAGTGGCCATTCGGGTGGAGTACAATTGTTTGCCCTCCGCCGACATGGACTCAGGGTGGGAGGCAACGTATTCTTTGATAAGATCCCGCTGCATCCTGATGACATGTGCCATACAGTTCAGAGACCTTACCGAGAAGGTCACTGAACTAAAAACTTGCTTCCCTAAGTGGTCCATCGAGTGGGACTCCTTGCTCGGTGGATGGACTGAGGGGCTCTCCTGAACTAGTTCCCTCTTCGTGGCTGCCGCCATCAACATGGCATCTACGGGGGACCCTTGCTCCAGTGCGACCGGTCTGAGGGGAGACTTAGTATTCTGTCCGGGCGTTTTGGTATTGGCTCCACGGTGTCCGGATCCTTCCACGCCCTGGTGGTAATAAGGTCCACCAAGGGGTTGGCCGGAGAGGCACCCAAGAGGTAGATGGGCCTGCTTTGAATGCCTCCAGAAACACGGACTCGTCGGAAGACTTGGGGGCAGACCACCCACCTCTGATCCTCAGCATCTCCCTGATGTCTCCAAAGGAGACATCCTCAGGGGGTGATCTTGGGGAGCCTTCCCCTTCATCCAAGTCCGTGTCCTCAGTTAAGGACTAAGGGGAGTCCACGTGCCTCCTATTGCACTTATGCTTGCGGGGCACTTCCTCGGGGGGGGGCTGTCCGAGGAGGCCTCACCAGCAACATCCTGTTCCAATGGAACCATCTGGGACATTGAAGCAGGCTGTCCCTTTGGCCGGGTGATGGAAGCCTGGCCCAGCAGAGAGGGAGTGCAGGGTGGAGCCGAGACAAGGGCCGGGGGTCCGGATGCTCTCAACAGAGCCCTCTCCATTACATCGAAAGCCGAAGGGGAACCACTCTTTCTGGGCTCCGAGAGTCGGCTACCACTCGGATCCGGTGAAGGGATCGGAACCGGCGCTGAGACCATCGGATCTGAAGGACCAGTGCGCTCCGACCTGGATGGAGCCGAAGGCACACTGAATCCCTAAGATCCGAAGCTCAGGCCACGGCTCCGAGAGGTTGGATCCGACAGGCTCGAGGGCAGGGTCGGATCCAAAGTACCAAGTACTGTCGGCGCCGACCCACCCCCGGCTCCAATGCTGCTCGACTCCGAACGCTCCGAGCCCGGATCGGAGAAGGAGCAATAGGATGGAAAAAAGGTGTCGAGCTCACCCCGAAGGGGGGGGGGGGCAAGAGCACTCCCATCTGCAGCTGGGCCTGGATGAACCTTCGCATCATCCGGTCCAAGTCTGCATCAGACATACTGAAAGTCGATCTCGAAGAGGTCACCGAGGCAGGCCTGGAATGCCGCCTCGATGACCTCGATGGAGATCAGGCCTCCTCCTCCTCAGGCCCTGGGGAGAAACAAGGGGATCGGAGCCGAGGAGGAGGAGACCTAGAAGCAGTGGAGGAAGAAGCCCGCTTAGCTGGCGGGGCCGAAGCAGAGGCCTCGGACCGCCAGTGGTGCTTCTCCTCCATTCTCCCTCCTGGCCTCCCTGTCCTCCGGCGCTTTAGTGGGAGTTTGAGTCCCGGCCGAAGGAAGGGGGGCAGGAATGGCAGCAACCACAGCCTGTGGTAGAGCCACGGGAGCAGCGGAGGCCGGAGCCGAGTCCGGGGGTAAAAGTCCCGCCAAGACCAGCTTCAACCTTCGCTCTTTCAGTGCCCTGGGGTTGAACGCTGCACAAATGGTACAGCCTGAGGTGAGGTGTTCAACCCCAAGGCACCGAACGCACCGAGTGTGGCCATCAGCCGGGGAGAGCTTATGGCCACACTCGGTACATTTAGAAAAAATGGCTTTTGGGGCCTCAGCCATACTTAAAAGAAAAGGTAGTGTTACACAAACACACAGGCCCCAAAACACAACACACACACACACACACTCACTAACGGCCAGCAAAGGGAGGGAAAAAAACTAATTAAAATAAAAATATTTTTACACTACAGGGTACCTAACACTTACACACTTTATATTTTTGTAAAAAAAGAAGAAAGTTGACAGAAAAAACACACTTAACTGACAATTACTAGTCGAGCTCAAAGGAATCCAGCTATCCACAAGCGCGGCAAACTAGATCTGAGGTCATGGAGGGTTGGCAGGGGATTATGGGTGAGGGGAGGAGCTAGGAGCTCGGATCCATTAGCTTGAAACAAGTTGTCAGCTCGGATCAGATATCAGATCCAAGACCCACAGGTTGCTGACAAATGAACTCCCTACTTCAGATTAAACATTACAAAAATGCTTAAGATGGGAGTGATAGAAAAGCAAGCTGAACAGCTCCACAGTGTGAGTCCCAAACCTTGATGGAGCAGTAATGATTTTAGGAAGCTGAACAGTGTATAAAATTTTGACAGCTACTCAGTGCCTTGGGTAGATGAACTAACAGAGATGTTGGAGAAGGTATGATTTGTGATGGCATTACACATATGAAAGGGGTACTGGTGAATCCTTGCAACAGCTGAAGCCAAGGAAAAAGCAGACTTTTCAACTTCTGGGTGCTTATTCTAGCATACTGTCCTTTCTTTTGGGCTACATGGTGCCCCTCCGACCTTTCAAAGATTAATGGCTATATCCCAAAACTCAGTGTTAAATATGATGCCACCTAACTAGACAATGTCATAACAAACTCTGAGGACTGGGACTCCCATCTAGCCAAGCTAGTGAATGTGTTAGACTGTCTGACACAAGCCAGGTTAACAGTCAATGTCTTCAGCAGTAAGTTAGGTGTAAGATAGGTAAAATACTTAGGATATGTAATAGGAAGGGAAACTGTAAGGAGAAGACATTCCATGATAAACCTGAAGAGCACAATGGTGTCTTAATGCACGGCAAGTCTGTGTCTGTAACAATGGTTTTAGAGAATACAATGCAGCAAAGGAGAAGACATTCCATGATAAACCTGAAGAAGGCTGTACATCTTTTATTAGGAGTCTGTAAAGAAGGAAGCCAGTTGAAAGCACGTTTAGACTTAATTAAATTTGGCGTGAGACACTGCTTTTCATTTTTTCTTTATGGGACTAACAAAATGGTCCTTTATTTAGTTTTTGTTGCTTTACCAGTACACACAGCAAGGGTTTCCACTATTATTTTCTTCTTTCTGTTCATTAAACCTTCATCATTTTAAAGGCTGGTGGTATTTGCTGCATTACAGAGCATTGGACATGTAACGTGTGTGTGTGTGTATGTAAAAATGATCAAATTTACAAATCCATCGATTTCAAACAGTATTTCTCCTTCCCCTAAATGGGTGCATCCCAAGGTCTATATTATATTATCGACAGCTCACAATATCAACTCTGGAATGTTCGACACCAAAATGTCGAACCACTAAAATAGCGAATGGCCATATAACCGATTTCTTTCCAACCAAAAGAAATCGGTTGGCCTTTCTGACACCTGCCCTTTCCCTGAGTGTAGTGCGGTCTCGGAGTTAGAATATTTAGTTAGGGGGGTTGTGGGAGGCACAGCCCCCACTTAAATATAGTTGTTTATGTGTGCTGTTGTTGTTTGGCCAGCCGATTTCTTGTTGTTTGGCCAACCAATTTCTTTCCATTGGAAAGAAATCAGTTATATGGCCATTTGCTATTTTAGTAGTTTGTCATTTTGGTGTCAAACATTTCAGAGCCAACATTGTGAGATGTCGACAATATAATATAGACCCGCATCCCAAAGGATTGTTATTTAGAGTGAAAGAAGCTCAAACCTATTGTATTTTCAGTGATCTCTAATTGGCAGAAGCCCACTGAGATGGATATCCATGTCTTTGGGTGATTAAAGAAATTATTTTTCATCTCTTAAGGCTGGAGTTGAGAAAAATCCAGGATTTCTAATACAGCATGAATGTTTTCCTTCATAGCCCATCTGAAAAATGATGGGCCCTAAAAGGGACAGCCAGGGCTAAAACCCACTGCTGTTACTGTCACCTTGGCTGACATAAAATCCTGTGTTTAGAAAACAGATTATTCTATGTGCAAGTAATGTATCATTCCTTTTTAGATGTGTAGTTTATATTTCCATATCTGACAGGTTGTAAATCAGTTCCCATAGTCACTTAACTGTAGCTTACATATCACTGTCAAACCTTACCTGGTATGGTAGTATAAACAGTGTGTTCCTGATCATATTATTTACACCCTCCAAAAGAGAAGAGCTGCAGCTAAATATGCTATCTGATAGAGACTCCTGTTAACTCAGCCACTGAGGATGCACAAGCCAGTGCATTTCTTTGTGCTGGTCCCAAGCCCGAATAAATGGGGAGGGTTGCTTCAGGAAGGGCATCCAGTGTAAAACTTGGCCAAATTATTCATGCGGACACCAGTAAATATTTACTTACCAGACTGGTCGTGGCCCAGGTTAACAACGACCACCACCAGCACTGTTAGCCAACAGGGTGCTGGCGGAAATTGGGCTACTGTTGGCCAAAGGAGGAGAGGAGGTAGAAGGCATGGCCGAAGGCAGGAAGAGAGGAGAAAGGCTAGGACTGTGGTAGTGAGGGTCGGAACTTTGAATGTTGGCAGTATGACTGGTACAGGGAGAGAGTTAGCTGATATGATGGAGAGAAGGAAGGTTGGTATATTGTGTGTGCAAGAGACCAGATGGAAGGGGTGTAAGGCTAGGTGTATCGGAGGTGGGTTCAAATTGTTTTATCATGGTGTGGATGGGAGGAGAAATGGCGTAGGAGTTATCCTGAAGGAACAGTATGTTAAGTGTGTTTTGGAGGTGAAAAGAGTGTCAGATAGAGTGATGTTTATGAAGCTGGAAATTGATGGTGTAATGATAAATGTTGTTAGTGCATATGCTCCACAAGTTGGGTGTGCGATGGACGAGAAAGAAAAATTCTGGAGTGAGTTGGATGAAGTCGTGATGACTGTACTGAAGGGTGAGACAGTGGTGATTGGAGCAGATTTCAATGGGCATGTTGGTGAAGGGAACAGAGGGATGTGGAAGTGATGGGTAGGTATGGTGTTAAACAAAGGAATGTAGAAGATCAGATGGTAGTGGATTTTGCGAAAAGGATGGACATGGCTGTGGTGAATACTTACTTTAACAAGAGGGAGGAGCATTGGGTGACATACAAGAGTGGAGGAAGATGCACACAGGTGGATTATATCTTATGTAGGAGGGCCAGTTTGAAGGAGATTGGAAACTGTAAAGTGGTGACCTGGGAAAGTGTAGTTAGGCAGCATAGGATGGTGGTTTGTAAGATGACGGCGATCAAGAAGAGGAGGAGGAGTGTGAGGGCAGCATCAAGAATCAAATGGTGAAAACTGAAAAAGGGTAATTGTGAGGTGGAGTTCAGGGAAGAGTTAAAACAGGCACTGGGAGGCAGGGAAGAGTTACCAAATAGCTGGGTAACTACAGCAGAGCTAATAAGGCAGATGGCTAGAAAGGTGCTTGGTATAACATCTGGACAGAGAAAGGACGACAAGGAGACATGGTGGTGGAATGAGGAAGTACAGGAGAATATACAGAGAACGAGGTTGGCAAAGAAGAAGTGGGACTGTCAGAGAGATGAAGAAAATAGACAGGAGTATAAGGAGATGTGGTGCATGGCAAAGAGACAGGTGGCGAAGACTAAGGATAAGGCATATGAAGAGTTTTATGAAAGGTTGGACACTAAGGAGGGAGAAAAGGACCTGTACCAATTGGCTAGACAGAGGGACCGAGCTACGAAAGATGTGCAGCAGGTAAAGGTGATAAAGGATAATGAGGGAAACATGCTTACAAGCGAGGAGAGTGTCTTGAGCAGATGGAAAGAGTACTTTGAGGGGTTGATGAATGAAGAGAATGAGAGGGAGAGAAGGTTGGATGATGTGGGGATAGTGAATCATGAAGTGCAATGGAATAGCAAGGAGGAAGTAAGGATAGCTATGAAGAGGATGAAGAATGGAAAGGCTGTTGGTCCAGATGACATACCTGTGGAAGCATGGAGGTGTTTAGGTGAAATGGCAGTGGAGTTTTTAACCAGATTGTTTAATGAAATTTTGGAAAGTGAGAGGATGCCTGAGGAATGGAGAAAAAGTATTTTGGTACCGATTTTTAAGAATAAGGGTGATGTGCAGAGCTGTAGTATCTACAGAGGGATTAAATTGATCAGTCACAGCATGAAGTTATGGGAAAGAGTAGTGGAAGCTAGGTTAAGAAGGGACATGATGATTAGTAATCAGCAGTATGGTTTCATGCCAGGAAAGGGCACTATAAATGCACTGTTTGCTTTGAGAGTGTTGATGGAGAAGTACAGAGAAGGTCAGAAGGAGATGCATTGTGTTTTTGTAGACTTAGAGAAAGCATACGACAGGGTGCCTAGAGAGGAGTTGTGGTATTGTATGAGGAAGTTGGGAGTGGCAGAGAAGTATGTAAGAGTGGTACAGGATATGTATGAGGGAAGTGTGACAGCAGTGAGGTCTGCGGTGGGAGTGATGGATGCATTTAAGGTGGAATTACATCAAGGATCAGCTCTGAGCCCTTTCTTATTTGCAATGGTGATGGACAGGTTGACAGACGAGATCAGACAGGAGTCCTCGTGGACTATGATGTTTGCAGATGACACTGTGTTCTGTAGTGAGAGTAGGGAACAGGTGGAGGAGACCCTGGAGAGATGGAGATATGTTCTAGAGAGAAGAGAAATGAAGGTCAGCAGGACTAAGACAGAATATATGTGTGTGAATGAGAGGGAGGATAGAGGAATGGTAAGGATGCAAGGAGTAGAGGTGGCGAAGGTGGATGAGTTTAAATACTTGGGATCAATATTTAAGAGTAATGGTGAGTGTGGAAGAGAGGCAAAGAAGAGAGTACAGGCTGGATGGAGTGGGTGGAGAAGAGTGTCAGGAGTGATTTGTGACAGACAAGTACCAGTAAGAGTGAAAGGGAAGGTCTACAAGAGGGTAGTGAGACCAGCTATGTTATACGGTTTGGAGACAGTGCCATTGACAAAAAGGCAGGAGTTAGAGTTGGATGTAGCAGAGTTAAAGATGTTAAGATTTGCACTGGGTGTGACGAGGGTGGACAGGATTAGGAATAAGTATATTAGAGGGTCAGCCCAGGTTGGAAGGTTTGGAGACAACGCCAGAGAGGTAAGATTACGTTGGTTTGGGCATGTGCTGAGGAGAGATGCGGAGTATATTGGGAAAAAGATGCTAAGGATGAAGCTACCAGGTAACAGGAAAAGAGGAAGGCCTAAGATAAGGTTTATGGATGTGGTGAGAGAGGACATGCAGGTGGTTGGTGTGACAGAGCAAGATGCAGAGGACAGGAGGAAATGGAAACAGATGATCCACTGTGACGACCCCTAACGGGAACAGCAGAAAGATGATGATGATGATGATGATGACAGAGATTCCTGTTGTCACAGTTATGCCTGCCATACCGAAGGCACAGTAGAATGTCTAAGTCATGTTAGTGAATGGTTTTGTGACACACTCAGATGCTGTTCCAATGCTCATAAATAATGAAATTCTTCAAAAGAGCTTGTCTGAGCAGCAAATATTCAAAAAACAATATGTATCCAGCATACTCCAAGGCACTGGATGACAAGGTTGAAAACAGTGAATTTTTCCCAGTCTATCTACAGCCACAATCAATGCATGTGGGTTTGGAAAAATGAACTATGGCTCAAGGCTTCTTTTCTTGGACAGCTTAAACCCAGTGCTAAAATATGGTGGTTGGCATAAAGGTTAGGGTACTCACCTTACAGAAACAAGGTGCAGGGTTTGTTTCTCACATACGCTAATTGTCTAGACTTAAAATGGCCCACAAGGGCAGTTGGCCTAGTACTAATCCATGAACCTATGAACCTATAAAACAGAACTTTCAGATAAATATTTTATACCTTCAAGAGGTGATTATATCCAGCCTGCTTTTGGAATCAAAGGATGAGTGTCAGGTAGACGAAAGGATGTGTGTCAGGTAACCCTCTGGTCATCTTAATCTTAAAAGGCTCCGTAAATGACCATGTCTCAGGGAATATGTTAAATATTTCCACCAATTATTGAAGCATTCCAGTAGGTCTTGCAGGTTAATTCATGGCTTTTTGGATCATATGGAGTACTTCTCCACAGGACATCCAGACCTGCACCTAAGTAGTGAAAATGCCTAGTTAACACTGTCCCGGAACTTGAAGAATGAATGAAATGGGAATAATCGATAAGGGGAGAGACTGCAATGAAAAAACAGGTGAAAGAAATAGGTAAAGAGATGTTCAGCATTGTTTTTCCAGGAATCTTTCATTTGAACCATCAATGCTGTTCATTAAAAAGGTAGAGTGAGTATGCATGTATATTGTCAAAGTGTGTGTGTGTGTGTGTGTGTGTGTGTGTGTGTGTGTGTGTGTGTGTATCTCTCTTCTCTTGCTTTCCATGACAGTTCCAGAGAGTTGCGTGTAAGTATAAGTTGTGTAAAATCAATTGTGCAGTCTGGCTCAGTGACATCCAAGGCCCTGTAGGGTCTCTGTTTGAGAAGCCTGAATTGCTAAGGTCCTCAGGCACATAAACTGCATGACAGAAATACATATCCTCTATGACTAATACGTATGATCTCCAAAGATTACACTTCTAGTCAAAATTAGCATTTGAAAAGACAAACCGTGAAAAAGGAATCTCACTTATTATGTTCTGCATTTAAGCCTATCACCCCAAATGAGCCAACAGGTCACAATCTTGCAGGAAGCCAAGATGAGAAACACTTTGAATGGGTCAGACAAGACAATACTCTGAGCCTTATATCTGACAGCCTAGCTAACTCAGACAAGCCAGGCAAGTAGGACAAGTTATAACAACAATTTGGCTGAGTTGCAAGCAACTGATTCTTCCCAGTCAACAATGGAAACATTAACACCACATTAAATGGCATCAGCTCATGCTGTTTGTGGGCAGGCACTGGTGCATGAAACACCAATGGTTGTCTTACCAATTCCTATGTGCCCATTGCAATAGATGGGCCCAGGGTAGGTTAGTATGAGACTTGGTTCTCATCTGTGTTGGGTCCAGCTTCATGAAAAAGGAAGCATGTTAATTTGTTTGATGGGTCCTGAAAAATGTTTCTGCCTCCACTAATAAACTTTAATGGTCCAGATGTAAAAACAGATGACAGCTAATATAGTTGCCCAGACTGCTGTTTATTACAGATTTATGTTTTTTAAGACCCTCACACAATTTTCCTTACTATGGGTATGGGCTTCTCTGTAACCTTAACCTTGGCAAATGGTTATGGAAATACATGTTTTGATTAGGGGTGTTCTGAATCTTCACCCAAGAACTTGAAAACATGAAAAGTTTCTAATTCAGTAAAGATATAAGATGATCAACTTAGCCCATTAAGTTTCCTTATTCTCATTCTCGGCTCCAATCTGTGGAAAGACGAAGAGCTAATAAATATGAAGGGAAAAAAGCTGGACTGTTTTTCTTTTTCCCCATATTTAGACAGATAGTCTCCATCAGAAAGCTTTGCAGAAGTTTAGCATGTCTTCATCTTACAGTAAGATTCATCATGAAGTAGAATGGTCAGTCACCTATAGAATGATCATGACCAAGACAAAGAAATGACAATGTATATACTTCTCTGAGGGATTTACCAACCAAAAGGATACCCTGTAGATTGTACAGTGTGGGGTATATGAGGATTCAACCCAAAGACCACCATGTGCTGAACTTAAGAACAACTGTTTCATTCGCAGAGCAGAAAAAAAATACAAATAATTAAATAAATTTTACATATGTCAGAGTACAGTGACTGAAGTGCATGAAGCATCACTTCATCCAATTAATAACTCATAAATGGGCAGCGCAGTGGTGCAGCAGTTAATGCTTTCTCCTCACAGCAAGAGGTTCTCAGGTCTGATTCTCAACTGGGGTGCCATCTGTGTGGAGGCTGCATGTTCTTCCTGCAAGAGGTACTCTGGTTTCCTCCCACATTCCAAAGACTTGCATCTGGAGTGTTTCTCCGGGCATCCACTGAAAATAGTCTCTGTCCTAGTCGGACTTCCAAGGTCAACAAAATGTTAAAACTAACTAAATAAATAAATGACATCAGAGTGCAAGACAGCCAAAATAAGATAACTGAAATCTCTGAAAAGCAGCAGAATTATATGGATCAGTTAATTTCTATAATAGGTATATACTGTAACAGCTAATTAAGATTTGGTATCTATACATCAGATAAGGGTAAATATAACACAGAATAAACTTTTAAACAAGAACATTGAGGTAGACGTAGGCCACAGCAGGACTAAATGGTACAAAATCACATACAGATGCTAAGCAAAAGTCTTGAAAGTACTAACAACTATACCAGATGTAAGCCATGTTTTTATACTGTGCTTTATTTTTATCAAGTTTCATACAAAAGCATAGGAAGCTATTACAAAGGAAATATCACTGAATCAAATGTTAAAAAGTTTATATTAATAATAATCTCAAAATGGTGTTAAGCTTCCTCAACCAGTCTGAGTCTGTAACAATTGTGATCAGTGTACAGTCTGCTACATTATTTGAAACAGGCTTTTAGTGGGCTTTTGTAAAATTTTTATAAGATCCATTTTTTTTCCTAATCTTGCCCATAAATGCTACGAAAGGGCATAACTAACCTACAGTCCTTGTCTTTCTATACAGTGTTAATTCTCTTAAAAGGAACACAGCCTCTCATTACTTTCTGATTACAAATCAATTCAGTACTTACTGCTGTCATAAATTGGCACTGATATAACTGGTTCAAGTCTTCGTGTGAAGCTGCCATTGCTGTCCGGTAGGAATGCTGTAAACATGAGTCGCACAACACTAAGGTCCACCTCTCTAGCCTGCTGTATCGCAGCTTGTCGAATGAGATCTTTTTCTCGCTCTGTAATAAAAACCACCACATTTACACATGGGACAAAATGGACTAGAAGGCATTTTAACTACCGAAATCTAAATATAGTTAAAACCACCAAAGCAATGGTCTCAATCACAAAAGAATGAAATAGGCATTATTAAAACTCATTACAACAGTAATAATAAGAGGTCTGATGAATGTCTTTTTGACACTATTTACTTCAAAAGGCTTTGTCTGAAAACTTTAGAAACTTCAATGAGCTTTCTCTTGCTAAGGAAAAAACTGTAAAACACATGTAAATAATTGTGAGTAACTTTGGTTGGTGGTCTTATGAACAAAATCACTTTGCCTCTCCATTACAAATGTTAATTCGTTACTAGTTGAAGAGGTCTTGAAGTGATCAACACTGTTTTTTACACAAAGGCTCAAAATTCAGTTTAGCTATAATATGGTCATTATTTACTTTTATGCAAAAGCCAAGTATGTTATGGCTACAGTTCTGCTAAATAAATGTGACAAATATATATCTGTACAGAAGAAGATCATTATAACGCAGAGATTTACTACCATTCAGTTTGGCAGAACAAACTGAAGACCTCTAAAACACAGGCTGGATAGCAAACACATCCACTGACAACTCAGTTATTCAAATTAGGGAAAATTTATGGTTTATGCCATCCCTGAAGGCCAGCAAAACTGATTAAATGACTTACACAAAGCTTATCCCAGTGAAATGGTGTAAACTACTGAACTGTTTACATTTTATTGGGATAGAGATAAAGAGGTAAAGTTTGGTACTACATGGAAAGAAAAGCACAGTTATTATAAAAAACAGTGACGAGTAAGGAAAATAATTGCAAAACCACAAAGCACTCACGAACAATTCTTGTTATACCACAAAGAAGGACTCCGCAGCAACTTGTAGAAAAATTTAATCCAGTAAGATGTGGGGTTACATCCAACAACACAAGATACACACAAATACTGGTTTTCTTGTTCCTCTTAGCCACCAAGTATTGAACAGCCTTTTACAGAGTAAATTATTCATTGCACTAACAGTCTCCTCCCTTAATTGGCAACTACAACTTTCTATAAATTAATTCATCCAATTATTCAATCAACCACAACCACTCTTTTTAAAAAACGCACATATGCACACACACACACATACACACACACACATACATCCATGAGACACACACACACTACAGAGAGAGAGAGACAAAGACAGGCAAGACAAAGACAAGGCAGGCAGGCAAGACAGACAAGACAGGCAGGCAGACAAGACACAAAGACAAAGACACAGAGACAAGAGGCAGACAAAGAGACAAGAGGCACACAGACACAAGACAGCAGGCACAAAAAGACACACAGGCAGGCAGGAGGAGGAAAAAGAGACAGACAAGAGAGAAAGAGGAGGAGGACAAAGAGACAGACAGAGACAGACAGGAGGAAAGAGACAGAGAGAGAGAGGAGGAAAGACAGGAAAGAGAGAGAGAGAGGCAGGAAAGAGAGAGCACACAGGAAAAGAGAGAAAACACAGGAAAGAGAGGCAGGAAAAAGGAGAGAGGAAAAGAGGAGGAAAGAGAGGAGAGAGAGAGAGAGAGAGAAAGAGAGGAGAGGAAAGAGAGAGAGAGAGAGAGAGAGAGAGAGAAGAGAGGAGAGAGAGAGAGAGAGAGAGAGAGAAAGAGAGAGAGAGAAGAGAGAGAGAGAGAGAGAGGAAAGAGGAAAGAGGAGAGAGGAAAGAGAGAGAGAGAGAGAGAGAGAGAGAGAGAGAGAGAAAGAGAGAGAGAGGAGAGAGAGAGAGAGAGAGAGAGAGAGAGAGAGAGAGAGAGAGAGAGAGAGAAGAGAGAGGAGGATATATGGAGAGAGAGAGAGAGAGAGAGAGAGAGAGAGAGAGAGAGAGAGAGAGAGGATACAGAGAAAGAGTATATATATATACAGAGAGAGAGGAAATGAGACAGGAGGAAAGGTGGAAGGAAAGAAGGAATGGAGGAATGGAATGGATGACATGGATGAAAGGAATGGATGGAGGGGATGGAGGAAACGGAGTGGAGAATGAAAGGGAAAGGAGGAATGGAGGACAGGAGCAGTGGATGGAGGTGGATGAAAGTGGAAGCTCCCCTGATCTAGATGTGAATCCATTCATGATTAGGGTGGCTATATAAAAATGTTTTTCTAACCACTTTGGCCAATGCGTGGTTGTCAAATGAGAGATTGTTATCAACTTCTGGGTCCCCAGGTCCCTAATTACTTCTTCTTGTACTTAATGGATTACCACCTATGTGGTAATTCTTAGGCACTTTGTTTTGCCAAAGGGGATGACTATACACTTTTTGGCATTTAGCTTGAGGCCATGGCTCTGGCACCAGTTGTCTGTTTCTATGAGGCCCTTGGAGGATGCTTGTGTCGGCTGGAGAGTCGATTATGGCACCCAGTTTGCAGTCATCTGCGAACTTGGTCAGCCACAGTCCTTCCGTTGGCCTGTACCGGTGAAATATATACCTAACAAGAGAGGTCCCAGACTGAGCCTTGTGGGACACCACTTGTAACTGGTTTGGAGTCTGACATGGCTCCAGCAATTCTAACCATGTGGGTTCTGTCCTTGAGCCAGTTTGGTAAATCCATCTAGTGACATAGGGTTTATATTTAAGCTGGTGAGCTTATCTATAATGCCCGAGTGGGTATTGTATCGGTTAGCTTATAAGCAGGTCCAGGTAGGCTGTGTGGACCACCTTCCCCTCGGCCAATGGCCTTGGTGACTGTTTCAAAGAAATCAACCAGGTTTAAGAGGCAGGATCTGCCCTTAACAAAGCCGTCAAACTGGTAGGATCCAGTGTCTGTAGGTCCCAATATCTTTATTTATGAGGTCCATGATGATCCTTTCCATAGCTTTGCAGACTTTCAAGCTAGTCAGTGGGCTTATGGGGCATAGTTTCCAGTGATCCGCTTGAGGCACCACCTTTTATGGAGAGGGACCACTGTTGCTGCATACGCCACTCTTGGGCACATATCCTGTAGTAAGGCTGAGATTGAACAGTAGTTTTATGTTTGGGTTTAGCTCTTCTTGAGTTCATGTAGGACGCAGCCCGGGACACCGCCTGGTCCCATTGATGCTGTGTTTTTTGCTTTGGAGAGGGCGTGCCTCTACCTGAGCATCTGAGATGTCAGGGGGCAGCACTCTGCTGGGATAGATATTTGCCCTTTGGTGGGGAGGGGAGAAGTTTGCGCTGAACCTGTCAGCTACGATGTTGGCAATGTCTGTGGGTTCGGTGTATTTTTTGTCTTTTTCGACTAATTCTGAGCATATCTGGGAATTACCACCCAGGTTCCTAACACTGCCTTAACTAAAGAAAGTCTTGTGATTATACTTAGTGTTCTGTGCAATTTTTCTCAAGCTGGCCTTAGATAATTTTATGAGTGCCCATAGTCTTCTGCAAATACTGATCAGTGATGCCTTCCCTTTTTGGGATTTTGCTCTATCATATAGCAGCTTCCTCCTACTATTGTATAGTTTGTTTATGGCTGGGGTCCACCAGAGACTGGACGCCTGCCTTTGGAGGATTGGGTCTTGGTTTTTATTTGCCCAGATCGATGATCCATGCATTCCTGAAGGTGTTCATAGAATGAGTTTATAAAGGATTCTGCAGTCCTGGGCAGTACTTTCCACAGGTCTCGGGGCTTTGAAGGATTCCCACCTCAGTTTGGAGGAGTGTGAAATTAGCTTTAGAGAAGTTTTTCACCGTTTTTTCTGGGCAGGTGGGGTTTAGGGATGAATATCCAGTGAGATTAGTTTATGGTCTGATCTTACCAGTGAGGGTTGCACTTCTGGTCTGGGAGCATAGAGTCCCATGTTGGTGATGATCAGGTCCAGTATGTTTTCTTCCCTCTTGTGGAGTGGTAAACAAGTTGTTCCATAGCATTTGAGTTTATAAATTTGTGGAATCTTTGGGCTAGGTGTTGGAGCCAGAGTAATGTCTCCCAGTCTATGTTTGGGTAGCGAAGTCACCCAATATAATGGTGTTTGGAGAGACCTTCATATTTTCCAGTGTTCTCAGGAAGGCCGCAGTGGGGTTCCTGGGTTTGGGAGGAGTGGTCTGTAGCAGGCTATAAAGTGGAAAGACAGTTTACCCACTGTTAGTTGCACATGGATAGTCTCCTGATGCTTCGTGCTTTGCCACCAACCTGGAGGTGTGGGTATCTTTGATGAATATCGATATCCCCTCCTTTTGTGGTTCGGGTCCAAGTTTTAAAGGGTTTAAAAAGCATGGTATGAGGTATAACCTGTAGTGCTGGGGTGCTCGGAGCCCTGAACCAGGTTTCTGTTACTGCACAGATATCGATGTTCTCCATGCTAAGGAGAGTTTCGAAAATGCATCTTGAGGTGTTTAGACTTCTGGCATTGAGTAGCATTACTCTTAGTTTCTTATCCCTTGTGATACCTATGGAGGTGGGTTTGTTCTTTGAGCCTTGCCTAAAAAGGCACTATGGGGTAGCAAGAGCCTTTGCCAATATCCGGAAAGCCCAGGGTGACAGGTGCAAGCCATCCCTAGCGAAGCATCGTGGCTTGTCGAGCATATCATCCCAAGCTGACAGGCATTGATCCCCTTTGAATGACACCAGTACTTAAGCCAATTGTTGAAATTGATCATCTTGTCTTCATATTGTGGCATCATTCTTGGTGAGGGTAAGATGCTACTCAAGGTCAGGGTCATACTGCCTGGGCTACATGCTCAGAGAGAGCCCTTTATGTCTCTTTTCATGTAGTCCAGGGAGGTATGCCTCAGGTCATTCACACCAGCATGGACAATGACTGAGTCATATTTGTACTTGCCTTGGAGTGACCTGGAGTGCTTGTGTTATGTGGTGGATCCTAGCACTTCGACAGGCTGCTCACCGTGACCCTCTCCTTGTTCAGCCTGGTGAGCGGGACGCCAGTGTGCCTGATTTATAGAGTCACCTATTACAAGTGTATCAGGTGTGTTGTTTAGTCTTAAGGGCTGTGACTGTTCGGGCACACTGGCTTTGTGAGATATGTGTTGCACGTGGTTTTTTTTTGGGGTAGCGGTTGCTTGGGTGTCTGCTTTGGAGGTCTCTGCTGCTTAGGCAGATCTTTATTTAGAGCCTCTGAGTATGTTTTTGTGTGATTATGTGTTTGGTTTGCTGTCATGGGTAGGTCTATGTGAGACTGGAATTGTAGTGAGTGTGGTTTCCTTCTCCTCCTGACTGGTTATGCCAGTACTGAGTTGAGAGAGCTTAGCCTCCAGTTTGGCTATATGGTTGCATCTCTCACATGTATTGGAATTTGTTGGGAGGAGGAGAGGGTTGTCTGTGTACATGAGGCAGTTGTAACATTGCCTCAAGATTCCCAGATTCACCAGCTGGACCGGAGAGGAGATTGACAACTGACCTTTGGACATGCTAGAATAATATTGGGAATTCCTTAATAATTGAAAACAAGGGCCAGTGGGGAGTGAGGGTGTAGTGCTTTTTAATTTTTAGTGCTGACTTATATAATTGCTTTAGTGAGCAAGTGCCAGGTAACTTAAGTGCAATGTTACAGGTAACTTAAATGCAAAAACGACAAACAGTAACTTTCTTTCAAGTGAAACAAGGAAATAAGTACAGTAAGCAATGCAGATATCACTAGTGATCCACAGAAGCGGCCGGAGAAGCCATCAGAGATAGGTGGAATTAGCATTCCAGGAAATAACACAAGCAAACAAACAACAAGCATATAAACAAAGCTAGATTCAGCAGGCCTGATCTAGTCTATGCTCCAGCCAACAAGGTGTACCAATTTCAGTAAGATACAGTTCAAATCTCCCCGCACTATAACTTTTTAACCAGAACTTCCCAGCTCAGAAGGGCAGAGTCCAGCCTCTTCTCCCACAAGAGTGCAGACCAGACAACTAACCTTCTTATCGTAAAATAACTGGCCTGAAGCTCAAGTGCTTCAAACCAGAACTAATACACTTTAAGAATAACAGCAGACACTGGGCTCTCAATCAGCAGTTCCCAACTTAGAAGGATGAACGCTACCCCTGTCCTGCCACCACAGTGCATGCCACAAACCTTGCTAATGTAAACAACTGTGGTCTGAAGCCCAAGTGCTTAATCCAAAGGACTTAGAATGATAGCTACACTTTAATCAAGTTACTACCAAAACACAGTAAATTACAGTTGAATACTTTAGGGAGAATGGCTGATTAGTGCTCAAGTTACACTCAATAAAGCTAGATCCAGCAGGCCCTAATCCAGTCTAATATGCCACAGCAAACAAGGCACACCAATCCCAGTAAGAAGCAGTTCAGATATGCATGCACTACAAGCCTTTAACCAGGAATTCCTAGCTCAGAAGGGCAGAGACCAGCCTCCTCCCACAAGAGTGCAGACCACGAACCCTCTTAATGTAAAATAACTGGCCTGAAAGC
>NC_056728.1:705843723-705931223 GCF_019279795.1 Protopterus annectens
ATGGTGTCACAGTAGGATCATGGAAGTCAACACAGCAGCAACTAGTCATTGGTTATTGTAGTTCCAGTGCTCAATCAATGAATTGCCACTGTTGTTTACTTTACTTTCACCTTGATGAGATCTGAGTTCAAAAACCACAACAATGCTGTATGTGCGATAAAAAAATAATTTACTGGGATCATTTTTAAATCTAATTAAAAGTTGATAAGGAAATGCCAGAAGTCCAACAATTTTTTCAAAATCCTGTAGCTCACTTGATGAATACGAGAAGGTGGTTTTAGTAGAAAACCAGTTTTTACCAGAACCAAAACAGCTTCAAAAGTTAACAACAGAAGACAATGAAAAAAAAACTCAAAACATTCTACTCACACAACTAAATACACAGAAAAATGAAGATCCAGTGCCACAACCCTTTCTCAACACAGTAAATTCCAAACTTTGGACAATCTAGTTATTTTACTTCACAGATTCTCCACCATTTAACAGTAGCTACAGATTCATACAAGTCACACCTTCAGCATCAGTCTGTCTTCAAGCCTGCTTAGCAGAAAATAAAGCATTGTCTGTCTAAAAAGAGGAAAAAAACATTCAAGTCATAACCTTTCTACATCAGACACAAGGCTAGTTATGTCCAAAAAAAGAGTAAAACAGTTCAAGTTGTAACTTCTCCATCTGGTCAATGTTGATGTCATTAAGGTATTTAATAAATTTAACCTTAGTAAGGTATAACAGTCTTAGACTCAATAATGATTTAGTTCCCACAGTACCATGAGTCTACAAAGATGCTGAATATTTGTCATTTATTTTTCACTACAAACTTTCACAGCAGTCCACTGGTACCCTTGTGACTGACTTAAAGCACACAGCTAAAGACTTGGAGTTTAGTGCTTTGCATGATTCACTGTTAAAAGAGACAATCTTATGTGGTACAGGAAAAGAGAGAAGTAAACTTCTGTCTGAAACTGATTTAACATTGGAAACAAGCCAAGCTGTAAACATGTACAGAGCAGCTCGGGTAACCAGTATTCAAATAAAGGAATGTGCAAAGGATTTAAATGTGTGTAAAATTAAATGAAGCTAAAGTCTACTGGTAACAGACAAAATAGTACTGTGAAGTCAAAGCATAATGTAAGAAATGCTTCTAATGATACAGTAGCCAATAAAATCTTCAGTAGCACATGAGACCAATTACATAGTCTGAAATAAAAAAAAACTTTCTAGCTGAACAACTGACATTTTGTTCAAAGTTTGATTATCAGCTTGATAAAAAGTAATTTAATACTGAGTGCCACAAATACGGTTAAGCTAATCAATTATTTTGCAAGTAAGCAAGTCTGTAATGAAAGGGCAAAACATGCTTTGAAAATGGATGAAGCCAATAAATTACACAGACTTGTTCACACTATTGAAAAAAAAAAAAAAGATGAAAAACTGTTTTAATGAAAGTCCCAAATAATCGTGACTGTTGTCTATTCCACTTTTGGTGTGAACATAGATTTGATTATATTAGTTAAGAGGATGAAGCCCACATACGGAATACAGGGGTAGAGGCCCCTCCCTATAGAAAATCAACTACCCCAGGGTCATACCAACACTTCAGAAATAAGCAATCCCAAATGATCTGGGCGTTCCCTGAAACATTTGATGAAACAAAGTACTCCCATTAAACAGTAGTGCAAATGACAGCCTGGCCTGTATGCAAACTGACTAATGTACAGTAAGCAATAATTTGCTTGTGAATGCTGTAGACCTGTAGATTTGAGACAGTGTATAGTATTATAAGTGAAAAAGCATTTTACAATCTAGAAGAAAATAACTGTATTTTATAAATGAAAAAGAAATTTATAAGATAAATGAAAAAAAAATTTTTTAAACAGAGATACTTTCTTCAGGGAAAAAAGGAGGTAGCTCATTAGTACAACAATGAAAGATGACAGTGTAATTAGGGAATCGAAACATGAAAGGGTTCAATACAGAGAGATCAAATATTTAATGAAAATAGTAGTAGATTATGTTCAAGGAATGTCTGGAGATAAAAAGATATAACAAAAGATGACATGGAAGGTGAAAGTATTATCATACCAAGATAATAGGGATTTGGAAAAGAGAATAACAGTAGAAGAATGGACAGAATACTAATAAAATAAAAGTAAATTTAGAAACAGCTGCAGGACCAAATGGGGCAGAATTCAAGATGTATAATAATTTGACAATAGTGGATGATGTATTAAACAGACACGATAAACTGTTAAGTATGGCAAGTGATTTAAGCAAAGCTTTTGTATTCTATACAACATGAAATTCTACAGGATATATTTAATTCTTATAATATGTGTAAGAAAATAAAGTATGTGTGTATTACTTCTTATAAATACAATAAAGTAAAAGTACTGACTAATGGGTGGTTAAGTGAAGAAATAAATTCATTTATGAGAGGAATTAGACAAGGATGCCCCTTTAGTGGCATAATATTTGCATTAGTAATAAAAGCAGTAACAAGTTATAGTAATCAGGATATGAAATATGTAAGATATGCATCTAGAGAAGGAACTGAGATCCCTATCATGTTATCTTACTGCTGATGACATCATATTACTATCTAGACAGACTATTGGAATGGATGAGGTAATATTGCACTTAAAATAATTATTTACAAATAAAAGGCATGAGTCTGAACAAAAATAACAGTAAAGAATTTGGGCATGAGAGTAATTAGAGAAACATAAGAGAAATTGAATTTAATATGCAAGATGCAGAAATATTATGGATTATTTGGTAGGCAATAGATTTTAGATATGCAAAGGAAAAATGCTATAAGAAACACAAATGTATGTGTGATTTTTGGAAAACGTTGACATCGTCATTTAAGAAAAGGGTTTATTTGTTGAATTCAGTGATTCTTGGAAAATTGGCATATTTAGCTAGAGCATCTAATTTGTCAGCACCATATGAGAAAAAAAAACAAATTATATTCTCTTTTATATGGGGATCCAGACTGAACCCTGTAAATAGATTTGTATATGCAGGAAAAGAATAAGAGGGTAAATTAACCCTATTATATATATGCAGTATCTTTAATTTGTGTAAAGTGATCAAGTGGACAAGGGATAATAAAGAAAATTTATTAACTAAATTATTAAAACATAAATTCAATAAAAATGGAATATGATGAAAAGGTAGAAAAGAGAAAGAGTGCAGAAAAATAAGGAGATAAATGCTTATCAAGAAAAATGATAAAGTGGAAAATAAATATGGAAGCCTTGGAAAAAGACAGAAAAACATGGTATAAAAATGTAATGGGGAAATGTTTCTGCACCCCTTGTCTTTTCATATCCCAATGCTGGGATTTGTCAGAAGAGAAAACACTTTGTGAAGAAAGCAGATATCCGTAAATCCAGGTCTTGCCTTCTCCCTCCCTGTTCCAAAGCATTCTATCACTACAGATGCCTCAGACATTGCTTTCGGAACAGTTTCAGGAGAAACAAAAATGCAAGATCTGTGGGACACCAGGGACAGATGCAAGCACATGAGTATGAAAGAGATGCTTGCCCTGATCAAGGCATTTGACTCAGAATCATCTTTGGTCCTCTAGATGTCATCATGTTGTTACAGACAATACTACAGCCATGTGGCACATCAACAAAAATGGGGGAACAAGGTCATACCCCCTTTGCAGACTAGCCATATTAGCTTGGGATATAGCTTTACACCACAGTTTCACCATGCATGTATCCTACATTACATCAAGTGTATTTGTGTGGCAGACAGGCTGAGCAGGACAAGGAATGGAAACTGGAATGGGAGATCTTCCAGGATTTGATCGATCTGTGGGGAGTTCCCCAAGTAGACCTCTTTGCCTCGTCTCTAAACAATCAGCTGGCAAGATTCTGCTCCAGGACTCCAGGCAAATAGGCCTGGAAGGCACTTACCTTTTCTTTTCTTTGGATAGGAGTGTTCCTGTATGCTTTTTCACCCTTTTCACTAATATTCAGGGTACTTCAGAAGATTCAGAAGGAATCACACAAGACCATTTTGGTGAGACTGTTCTGGCCCAGGCAACCTTCATTCTCCCTTCTTTTGGAGACTCCCCAACACTCACCTTTTTGTTAAAAACATTGCCTCTTTGTCTCTCTCTGCCATCAATAAGTTAGTTACTACCCTAGTGCCAAATGCCTTAGCTAGCTATACTCTTTGGTTTTCTGTTTGTGGTTTCCTTTTAACTGTTATCTTACAGCAAATACCCGTGTATCCCTCTCTATAACATCTCTTCCCTCTCTGCCTACACCCTCCCCACCTCTTCTACTTACCTGCTGACTCTCACTGTGTGCTCCTCACCATTTCCCTCCTGGCCTGCTGATTGTTTTTTTCTGGTGACTGCCGTTTCCTTGCCCAGAATACTCCTATACCTTCCTGTCTCTCCCACTCTGCATATACTACATTTCCCTGCATGCCTCAGTCACTTTATCTCACCCATAATCCTCCGGGGCATTTAAAACTCTCTCTTAGTGTTTCTGCGCTATCTCTTCCTAATAGTCTGTGGCTTCATCTCAGTAGTGTGCAGGTCCCTAATTTACTGATTTTAACAACGTTTCACTTGTACTCTGCATTTAAACTGCATTTATCTCACTGGAAGGGTTTTGTATTCTGCTGCAACTTATTTGTGGGACTTTGGTAAGCACCTAAACAACTATTTGCTAATTACTGCGGCTCGGCTGAGTTACTGTTGTCTCATGCCACACAAGTAAAAAGCTGTACATAAACTGAAACAGGTTACTTTACTTGCCTTTGGACATATTATTTTTACTCAAATAGCGATTGCTGTATTGTACACTGTTACCATATTTCTGTAGATATTATAGGTTCATAGGTAGATACTAGGCTATCTGCCGAAGGCATTTATAAGCCTAGCCAGAATGTGTTGGTTTTCACCACCCCCTTAGATTAGTTCCTTGTGCCTCTGTCTATCAGAGCCACTGAAGTGATCCCCGGGGTAAACTTTCTGTTTCCCATCCACTCGTCAAGGTTTCTCTTGAAGAGTGTTAGCGAGGAGCTCTGTCTAATTGTCGATTGGAATCTTGTTCTAAAGCATGGGAAGTCTCTGGGACAGGAATATATCCCTCCAGCATGTCCTATTTATTGTTGTGGTGAGGTTCAGATCCCTAGAGTGTGTGGCTCGAGGGGATAAGGTTTTCTTTAGGTGGAGCATGTCCATCAATTCTGGGTTGGACATGGTCTTGTATGTCAGGCAGAGATCACCTCTGAGTAGGCGGTATGCAACCGAGTACAGCTGGAGTTTCTTCAGTCGAGCTGCATAGGGCACCTGTTTGAGGCCAGTGATCTTCTTGGTGAGGTACTTCTGTGGTCTTTCCAGCTGTTGCAGGTGTCTTGTGAGGTACATCCCAAATGGGGCGTTGTACTCTATGATGGGTCAGATGAGTGATGAGTAGAGGGGCACAATGACCTTTTTTGATCTGGATGCAAACCCTTTTGTGATTAGGTGGGCCACATAGAAGGATTTTCTAACCACTTTGGCAATGTGATTATCAAAGGAGAGATTACTATCTACTTGGGTCCCCAGATCCCTTATTATGTTTTCCGTACTTAGGGGACTACCACCTATGTGGTAGTTTGTGGGTACTTTGTTTTTTCCAAAGGGGATGACTGTGCACTTTTTGGCATTTAGCTTGAGGCCATGATTTTGACACCAGGTATCCCTCTCAGTGAGACCCTTTTGGAGGATGTCTGGGTCAGCCAGAGAGTTTGTCTGCCAGGATGTTGGCAATATCGGTTGGTTCAGTGTATTTTGTGCCATTCTGCACTAACTCTGAGCAGATCTGAGCATTGCCACTTAGATTCTTGACATAGCTAAAGAATGCCTTGTGGTTATCTTTGGAGTCCTTGGCAATTTTTCTTTCGAAGCTCGCCCTGGACGGTTTTATGAGGGATCGTAGTTTCTTGCTGATACTGATCAGGGATGTCTTCCTTTCTTGGGAATTTATTCTTTTCTGTACTAGCTTCCTCCTTCTATTGTATAGCTTGTTTATGGTAGGGGGTCCACCAGACTGGTTTCCTTTTCTTGGAGGAGTGAGTCTTGGTTTTGCTTGGGATAGCATGATCCATGCATTCTTGAGGGTGCCCGTAGAATGCATTAGTAAAGGATTTTGCAGCTTGGGCAGTGTTATCCTTTAGCATGGGAGCTTTGAAATTTTCCACCTCCGTCTTAAGTAACGTGAGGTTTGCTTTTGAAAAGTTTTTCACTGTGGTTTCCTTGTCCAGGGATGGGGGCAGAATGTGGATATCCAAAGTGATTTGTTTATGGTAAGATCTAACCAGCGAGAGGTTGACCTCTGGTGTAGAACACCAGTCGCCCATGTTGGTGATGACCAGGTCCAATATGTTGTCACCTCTGTTGGGAGTGTTGACCAGTTGATCCAGGGCGTTTGAGTTTATAAATTCTAGGAAATGTTGGGCAAGGGAGTTAGTACTTGAGTAGTTCTCCCAGTTAATGTTTGGGTAGTTGAAATCACCCAATATTAGGGTGTTTGGTAGGACCTTTATGTTTCCAAGTGTTTCCAGAAATGCGGAATGGGGGTCCTGAGACATGGTGGGTGATCTGTAGCAAGCTACAATTTGAATTGCAGTTTTGCCCATTGTTAGTTGCACGTGGATGATCTCTGAAGCATCGTGCTGTGCCACTAACCTGGAGGTGTGGGTATCCTTGGCGAATATGGATACTCCCCCACCTTTTGTAGTTCAGTCCGGGTTCTGTGGCATAAATGTATGGTATGAGTTGTCGCCTGGTAGTGCTGGGATGCTCTCTGGAGCCTTAAACCAGGTTTTTGATACTGCACATATATAGATTTTCTCCAGACTGAGGAGTGCTTCGAGTGCATGCATTTTGAGGTTTAGACTTCTGGCATTGAGTAGCATTACCCCCAGATTTTTGTTACTTGTGCTATTTACGGCAGTGGGTTTGTCTTTTGAGCCTTGCCTAAAAAAGGCACTATGGGGGTGGCAAGAGCCTTGGCCAGTGTTCCAAAGCCTAAGGGTGACAGGTGCAAGCAGTCTCTAGTGAGGCAGCGTGGCTTGTCGAGCATGTCATCCCAAGTGGACAGACACTGGATCCCCTTTGAATGACACCAGAAACTTAGTCAATTGTTGAAATTGATAACTTTTTCTTTATACTGTGGTATCATTCTTGGTGAGGGCAGGATGCCACTCAGGGTCAGTGTTATACCGGCCTGGGCTACATGATCAGAGAGCTCTTCCATGTCTCTTTTCATGTAGTCCAGGGAGATACAGCTCAGGTCATTCACACCAACATGGACAATGACAAGAGTCATATTTGTACTTGTTCTGGAGTGACCTGAGTGCTTGTGTTATGTGGTGGATCCTGGCACCCGACAGGCAGCTAACAGTAACCTTCGCCTTATTCAGCCTAGTGAGTGGGACGTCATTGTGCCTGACTATAGTAGAGTCACCTATTACTAGTATGTTAGGTATGTTATTTTGCCTTAAGGGCTGTGATTGTGTGGCACACTGGTTTTGTGAAGTATGTGTTTCATGGTTTGTGTTGGGGGTGGAGGTTGCTTGGATGTCTGCTTTGGAGGTCTCTGTTGCTTTTGCAGATTTTTATTTAGAGCCTCTGAGTATGTTTTCGTGTATTTATATGTGTTTATGTGTGTTTTTTGCCGGTGCTGGTTTAATGGGTCTATGTGAGACTGGTGGTGTGATGCCAGTATTTCCCTTCTCCTCTTGACTGTCTGATCCAGTCTTGGGTTGAGAGAGCTTAGCCTCCAGTTTGACTGTATAATTGCATCTCTCGTATGTATTAGTGTTTGTTGGTAGGAGGAGATGGTTGTCTGTGTACATGAGGCAGTTGTAACATTGCCTCAAAATGCCCAGATTCACCAGTTGGACTGGAGAGTACATCTGAAACTGCCCTTTGGATATGCCTGTATAGGTACAGTGAACTGTTTTACTGAATGGCTGGTAAGGTTGAATAGAGAGCCTTGTCCTTCTGTACAGTATAGGGGAGTCTAGTGCTAGGGTATAGTTTTTATTGCAATAGGTTCATAGGTAGGTACTAGGCTATCTTCCTGAGGGCATTTATAAGCCTAGCCAGAGTGTGTCTGCTTTCGCCACCCCATTGATTAATTAACTGATCCACTGTCAAGAAGAGCCAATGAAGTGATCCCAGGGGTGTATTTTCTGTTACCCATCCATTTGTCAAGGTTTCTCTTGAAGAGTGTTAGTGTGGGGCTCTGTCTAATGTAGTTAGGAATTTTTTTTTCCAAAGGATGGGGAGTCTCTGTGACAAGAATCTATCCCTCCAGCATGTCTTATTTATTGTTGTGGCGAGGTTTAGCTCACTAGAGCGCGTGGCTCGCAGTGACCTGGATTTCTTTAGGTGGAGCGTGTCCATCATTTCTGAGTTGGACATGGCTTTGTAAGTCAGGCAGAGATCACCTCTGAGTAAGCGGCATGCCACTGAGTACAGCCGGAGTTTTTTCAGTCGGGCTGCATAGGACATACGTTTGAGGCCAGTAATCCTCTTGGTGAGGTACTTTTGTGGTCTCCAGCTGTTGGAAGTGTCTTGTGAGGTACATCCCAAATGGGGCATTGTACTCTATGATTGGTCTGATGAGTGACGAGTAGAGGGGCACTATGACCTCTCTCTATTTCTATATGCGAACCCTTTAGTAATTAGGTGGGCTACACAGAAGGATTTCCTAACTACTTTGGCAATATGATTGTCAAAGGAGAGATTACTATCTACCTGGGTCCCCAGATCTCTTATTACCTCTTCTGTATTAAGGGGGCTGCCAACCTACGTGGTAATTCATGGGTGTTTTTTTTTCCCCAAACGGGATGACTACGCATTTTTTGGCATTTAGCTTGAGGCCATGACTTTGACACCAGGTATCTGTCTTAGTAAGGCCTTTTTGGAGGATGTCCATGTCAGCCGGAGAGTCAATTATGGCTCCCAGTTTGCAGTCATTGGTGAATTTTATTAGCCACAATCCTCCTGTGTTTGTCTGTACTTCTGAGAAGTATATGCCAAACAGTTGGGGTCCCAGGACCAGGCCTTGTGGGACACCACTTGTGACTGGTTTAGAGTTGGACCTGGAGCCTGCTATTCTTACCGTGCGAGTTCTGTCTATAAGCCAGTTGACAACCCATCTCATGACGCAGGGGTTTATGTTCAGGCTGGTGAGTTTTTCTGTAATACCCGAGTGGGGAATGGTGTCGAAAGCCCTGGCGATGTCAAGGTAGGCTGTGTGAACAACCTTTCCCTCGTCTAGGGCCTTGGTGACTGTCTCGAAGAATTCAACCAGGTTTAGTAGGCATAATCTGCCCTTAACAAAGCCGAACTGGGTCGGGTCAAGTGTTTGGAGGTTTCCAATGCCTTTGCTAATGAGTTCCATGATGATGCGCTCCATAGCTTTGCAGACCAGGCTAGTCAGGCTTATGGGATGATAGTTAGCAGGGTCAGTTGTGGCCCCTCCTTTGTGGAGTAGAATAACCATTGCTGTGCGCCATTCTATGGGCATGTAGCCTGTGGAGAGGCTGAGGTTACCTGAGGTAACAGTTGTTTTAACACACTGACATCATGGTTATTAGCTTACCCTTTTTATGTGAATAGTGGAAGTAAGTCATTGAACTTCTGTCTCACATTTTTACTGCTCTAATCTGTAAAGCTAACAACATATGTGCATTTTTTTCATATTTTATCTTAACTAGCACTATTGCTGTTCATATTTCTATGGATATCTGTTTGTATCTCTTTAGCAGATTTAACTGGTGACAGCGGGTTTGTAGAATTATTGCATTACTGGGCATTTACCTTACACAGCGACTGCTTTATGGCATGACCTCAATGTCAAATACTTTAGTAGCAGCCTTGTGGATGTGAAGGTTAGCTCATTGTTTTTTTTTAATTCTAAGTTCAGTCGCCGTGAGACCGCCAATTGTTATAACTGCTTAACCTGGCTTGTACAATTCAATAGTTATTCTAGCTGCAATGAATGTTAAACTATAGAACTTCTGCTTAGCTACATTCTCATATCTCTGTTACTTGTATTATTTTAACTACAAAATGGTACAATTATACTACTAGAACTACAGCAGTTTTTATTGTAATAGTTATTTTAACACACTGACATCATGGTTATTAGCTTACCATTTTACGTGAATAGTGGAAGTAAGTCATTGAACTTCTGTCTCACATGTTTACTGCTCTAATCTGTAAAGCTAATAAAATATGAAAAAATGCATTTTTTCATATGTTATCTCAACTAACTCCTCTCTAGCTGTTATCAGTAGATGCTTATAGTGCCTCTGTTATTTTTGTTTTTTGCCCTAGCTTTTACACTCAACACACTCTCTCCCCTCCTCTTTCACTAGGTTTTAAGAGCAAAGTGTCTTCCCTTCCAGAGTGTTTCTACCTTCTTTACAGATACTGGTCCAATTCCTGGAATAACGCCTGTGCTCTACTGCATACCCAGTTTAAATATGTTCCAAGCTCATACCACAAATTAATCTTACTTTATCTATCGTAAGGGCTACCTGCATACCACTGAGACCCCCCAACACTCACCTCTTTGTTAAAAACATTGCTTTTTTGTCTCTCTCTGCCATTAGTAAGTTAGTCACTGCCCTAGTGCAAAATCTTTTAGCTAGCTATACTATTGTTTTCTGTTTGTGGTTTCCCTTTAACTGCTTTTATCTTACAGCAAATACCTGTGTATACTTCACTATAACATCTCTTCCCTCTCTGCCTACACCTCCCCACCTCTTCTACTTACCTGTTGACTCTTCACTGTGTGCTCCTTACCATTTCCCCTTCTGACCTGACTGTTTTTTACTGGTGACTGCCGTTTCCTTGTCCAATCCCATTCCACTCCCCTACCCTACCCCCATTCCCATCCACCTCCACAATCATTTAATTTATACTGGCTACACGTCATTCCAACTAGTCCCACTTCCCCGACTTATACAATCACAGCTGTCCCCTGTAAACTTATTACCACCCCTCTCCAAACAGCTTCCTATCCCTCCCCTAGATCCACTAATATATAAATTATTGTTTATACCTACCGACACCACAACCCTACTTTCTCATCCTCCTCCCTCTCATTATCTCCCCCAAACTCACAGCATCTTAGCGTATCTCCAGCCTTTGACTCTACCTTCTCTTAACCTAGTAATGTTCCCTTCTTGCTAACTCCTTTATACCTTGTCAATTAATATCTTCTTAATACTCTATATTCATCTTTTTCATCTTATTTCCCACTCCTCTCCTCCTGAGTAAATAACCTCTTTCCCACACACTTTTACTTTGCTCTCTGTCATCCTTCTGCTATTATTATCTCATTTCAAACCATGCCCCTCTCTATCTCACATCATTCCTGCTTATGTACCTCTCTTTAGTTACCTCCTATAATACACACCTTAATATTTCACATTCGTCCCCAACCTACACTTCTCCTATACTCCACAAGGAACCCTCCCTTCCCTTCCTAATTTGCTCCTCTCTCTTTAACTCTTCCTTCACACATCTCATCAAAATAAACATTTTCTCTGTCTCTACCACATCCTTCAAATCTAAATACAAACTTATAAAGCATCAAAGGGATTTTGTGCCTGGCTATTCAAAAATACTAATTGAAAAAATACAAGATGGCGGCTATGTGTAAGAACTAGTTGCTCTGACTACAGCTATAATGTATTCTTAGTATATCCAGCACTAATGATAGCAGAGAAAGAAGGGAATAAGGTTGTGCTCCACTCCCAATACGAGTCACAGAAATTTAGTGTGTGTTCAGATGCAATTTGGAGAGTTAGAAGAAATGGCAGAGGACAGCCACTGGTCTGCATGAGAATAGAATAGGAAATGGTGCATTCTAAATGACAAAGGCCACCACCATCCCTTAGCAAAATGCAGAGGCCTCATAATAAGAGGCCGCTGAGAAGAGAAACTTGGTTCAAATTAAGCCTTCTTGTTGACCATCCTGCCGACAGTCCCCTGGTAAACACCCCTCTCTTTTACAATGGAGAAGAAAGGCAGCAGATCCAAAGAGGCCTGCAACCATATCCAAAGTGAGAACAGAACACACCTCTGCAGCAGACGACCATCCAGGGGCTAATTTTAGGAAGAAGAATGATTGTTTCCTTAATGGAGTCTATAGGAGCTAAGGAGGCATGGGCACTCACTGGACACTGATACTTCACCTGAGAAGCACAGTTCATCCAATGGTAAACTGGTCAGGGGCTTGAAAAGCTCATCTGGATTCTAAACAGCCACCAACATGTCTAAACTCGGGCACTAGTTTCGTTCAAGCCAAAGGGAACATTCCTACTCTGAGGGACATTCTTGGATATGTACAGGGGGTGGGAGTATCAGCAGGGGGAGGATGATGGTAACACCCACAGTCAAGGCTGTTCGTTTTCTAACCAGGGAAATGGTGAAATGCATGTCATGGAATGTTGCAGGAAGTATGCATCTTATTAAGAAAGAGCTGATTCAGCACAGAATCAGAGCAGAGAAAGTGCAAATAATGTGCTTGCAGGAGACTAAATTAAAATTTAAATAGGTTAGTAAATATTCTATAACGTGTGTGTGTGTGTGTGTGTGTGTGTGTGTGTGTGTGTGTGTGTGTGTGTGTGTGTGTGGGGATGCATACAATTATATGACAAGGGGTCATGGGAGATGGCTTATTTGGGAAGGGAGACTGAACGACGAAAACTGAATTATAAGGAATATATATGTTCCCAATGATGATGATAAAGGATTTTTTGAGGAATTTTTTTTTTGTAAGTGGTAGAGTTGAAGACACCCTAGTAAGTTTTGTAAAGTTAGGGGGGGATTTCAGCTTGACTTTCAATGAGAAGGTGAATAGAATGCATGGGAAGGGGGAGTATCAAAAGAAAACTCAGACGTTAGTCCAAGAGTGGCTAGAGATGTATGAATGGTGCGATATATGAAGACAGTATCATTCAGAGTCTATGTTCCTTGCTCTCAAGGAATCTCTCTCAACAGAGACATCACCTTGACTATATTTTGGCCTTGACTATATTTTGGCCTTAGATTTACAGAGGTACAGAATATATATATATATATATATATATATATATATATATATATATATATATATATATATATACACACCTCTCCTACATGAAATAAGTTTATCAGATCATGCCCCCGCTTACACTTTTAGTTAAAATGGAGGAAAGGGAGGAAAAAAATACCAGCTGAAGATGGGCTCATTTCTGCTGGGCATCCTATGTCGGTCAAGCACACCTGCATTGGATCATTCAAGATGTGCTTCAAGGAATCTCCTTGAGGTAGGAACCTGTATGTTCAAGTATGGAGGGGAGGATATAAGGTAGCAATTGGTTGGATATCTTACAGAAAGAGGGTATGAGAAGTAGAAAATTAGAAGAACTGGAAGAATCTTCAGGGATCTAGGAGAAGCCTCAGAAAATGTTTATCTTGGAGCCAGAAAATGAGCTCCTAGCTGATAGGGTATTTAATGTATCAGTTGAGTTGGATGTTTTTGGTGGATTCCTAGGGAAGGTAGTCCTAAATGTATGCTATGGTTGTTTAGGAACCAGTTCCAGTTAGTGAGGATGTAGATTCATCAGGAGAGATTGTAGGGAGAGGGTAAGCTAACAGAATTATTTCAAGCTTTCTATGAAGATCTCTCTTCTGCCTGGAGGGGAGGTATTGGCCCTCTATGACGGTTTCAGGCAGCCCAGTCCCAAGTTGATAGTGAGGTTGACAGTGAAATGCTTAGGGAGACTTATTTTAGTGTGGGAGGTCAAGAAGGCAATCAGGTCTCTGAAACGTAATATGGCACTGGGAGTTTGTCAACTGAACTGTATACATGGAGGGCACCAACTGTGGAGGTGCCTTGCATCTCTCTACAATCAAAGCCCCTTTAAAGATCTTGGTGTGAAGAGTCCCACTGAAGCTATGATAATGGTTAATTCCCATGTGTAAGACAGGGGTACTAGCCTGTGGAGAGTTTTGGCCAATCTCTTTAATTAATTTATGTCAATATGAAAATCTTGTCAAGAACACTTTCAGCCAGGTTGGATTCTATCCTTACATTACATTGGTAATAAGTAGTCAAAATGGTTTTGTTATAGGCAGAGACATTCCAGATAAATGGTAGGAACTATTAGTATTCTTACACAGAATAGAAACTGTTTTGTACCAAATCCTGGCATAGTATTTTTGACATCAAAAAGGCATTTGACTTGGGTTTGTTAGGAATTCCTTTTTCGAACACTGAGTGAAAGGATTGGTGGGCAGCACTTTATTGGCTGTATACAGAAATTATATGAAGCCCCTACATTTATGTTTTTTATGAATGGGGTCTTTCCCAGCGTGGAAGTATAGGGAGTAGAATGAGAAAAGGCTGTCCTTTGTTACCTGCCTTATTTGTTCTGGTCATGCAGGAGTAGGCCTTCAGGGTAACAATGCTTCTTAAGTTTAAAAGAAAAAGGAAGGGATTTACAGTACTTTTCTTTTATTAGCATGAATGTTGATCTATTTTAGATGGGGTCTTATACATATTTCATAGTTTTAGTCAAGTGTCAGGAAAATTTTGCACCCACTCTAAATCAATCTACATCCCTTCTGGGAAGAAGGAACTAGGGGAAAAAGATGTTTTGTGTGTCATTCGCTTGTAAAAAGAGGCTACCTATCTTGGTTTGTTAGTGTGCAGTACTCTACAGGATACCCTTGAGGTTAATTTAGGTGCATTAAGAGAGAATGTATCCAGTCTGATTGAGGGTGGTGATCAGTGCTACCCAATCGTTAATGAAGTTTGGGTAAAGGTAAATGTATGGCTTTATGCAGGAATGATGTCAAGCTTGATTTGAATTGGGCATTTTGGTTGTTTGGGGTCAAACCAAGCATATCAGTTAGCTGCACCAGACACATGTGGGTTTATTGGACAATGGCTAGTTTAGTAAAACTTTTGTGAGCTAAATTTTGGATAAAAGGAGTTCAGAGATATGTATGGAGGAGGTGAGTCAACATATTAGGCAACATGTGGCGATGATTCTTTATTCTTTCATATCAGAACTACTGCGGTCTCACTACCTGAATGAATGGGAAGCCTTTTTCCAATGATATGATGAAGGAATAACTTTTTCTTAATGTGAATATGAGGCTACAGGATGCACAACAGGTGATATGTGAAGATGAGTTTTCTTCACTGGAATGATGCAGAAAGGTTAACTGTTTCTAGTGGAAGTGTGTTTGTTTTAGATACTGCACTTAATGATTGTTTGCAATAAAATATTGTTATTTCTGACTTTTGCTGCATCAAATATAACTGTACATAGTTTATGGTAATGATGATTCTTGTTACGATCACTACGATTATTTGCTTTGGTTCTTTTTGTTTGTGGCTGGAAACAAAATAAAACACAATTTAAAAGTTAAGCTCAATTAAGTTCAAAACCAGGGAGTACAGGTTATTAGATCAAGTCATGTCAGTTCTGTAACCTAACATATTAGGACGGTAAGCATGTGAATTGATGGGCATGACTCAGTGAATTCAAATACAGCAGCAGTGCACTGGAGGTGCAATGCAATCACTTCACATAGTTACAGAGATAATGACCACATAATCACAGATTCAATGAATCATGTTTGTAGAGACATTAGTTTGACCATTTGTACAGTACAAAATGTAAAGCCTTATCAACAGAATGCAGTGTACAGTAATATGGGATTGCAAACCATAATCAAATGTTTATCTGACAGAATTGCTGAATACAAAGTTTGCATATTAATTGCTTTGGAGAAATTGTCAGAATTTCATTATCATACTGGAAGTAAATTAAGAATTACAGTTCAGAACTATGATATGGACATAATCACCAGATCACAAGAATTTCTATTACCAATTAAAATCAACTATATCTATCACAATGAAATCCATGAATCACAAACAAAGACTAATGATCAACTCTAATAGAGCTATTGTACCAGCACAGTTACAAAATTCATGACAGAACACACAAACTAAATTTGAAAAATTTCAAGCATAAAGAAAGAGCATGTGACGCTTCAGTTTTGTCAGGAATATTCAAAGATATCTATCTGATGGTAAAAAATAATAAAATATGTGGCATAACCATGGAAGAACTCCAGTGACGCAATGATTCCCCATGAGAGTTTATGGTCCTTAAAGTAAAGCTGTTTCAGGTATGTTCCAGTTAAAGACATGTTTTGTATAGGAACTAATAACTTTTATTTCTCTTGATTACTATTCCAAGCAGCTTGAAGTCATAAAGCCCAAAGATACCTTATCTCAACTGTCATTAACACTGCTAAAAGTCAGTATTTTCTCACCAGTATTCTTACCATACTATTCAGACATTAAGGTCCACAATTTGTGAACTAAGAATTCAAACATTTTTCACAGCACTGGGAGTTCCAACATAGTACATATTCACCATAACAGTTTCCATAAAATTCACAAAATTATTCAAAGTTGTATAAAATAAGACTCAGTATCTGGCGGAAACACTTTATTAAAATAAAAAACAAAGATTAGCACTTTCGCAACACAGTTGCTTCTTCAGATCTAGTACCTCATATGTCCCTTTAAAACCAGCCCTGAGATCTAAGGCTTTAAAGCGCTGATTGGCTTTGGGTTAATTGTTTTAACTTGTTTTAGTATAAATGATGTGAGCTTTGCATGAATACCAAAAGAAAAATCAGATACTGTATCTGTAACAGTATCAAAGCGTTTCTGCCAGATATTGAGTCTTATTTTATACAATTTTGCTTATTTTGTGTTGGTCAGTTTGCTCTAAACCCTTATTTCTATTTTTATTTGAAAATTATTCAAACTGTAAGAAGCATCATGATAAGATTTGTTCAAACTCGGGACTGTTTTCTTGTACTTCTCAAATACAGAACATTTAATTTCATCTGCCACAGTACTTTCATTTTCTCATCTGAAGATGGGGAGGAGGAGGAGAGCAAAGCTGCCAGTGTGTTCTGTATCACTTCAAGCTGCACAAATGACAAATGATCTAGTAGCATGACACGCTGTTTAGCAGAAATATAAATCTGTTATGATAGGTCAATGAAGTCATTACCGGTGCATATACAGAGGGAGAGAGAGCTGAAATCCAGAATACCTAGCCAACACCTTGAGGAATAGAACGTTATTTGCATGGCTAATACTCCAAAATCATACAATATCCAACTAATAGTACATATAACCCAAAGAGAAAACCAAAAACACTTAGACAGGAGTGGTCCGTTTTCATGAAAATTTAGCGAGGTGACTGATAAACTATGATCAAGAGAGTCAGCAAACACTACAGATTAAACTGAGACTGTTCCAGAGTGACTCACACAAGCACTCTGATGTTCAAACTAATTCCTCAGTTATCAGATATAATTACAAGACTCTATCAGCTTATGAACAATTATCAGATATGTCTTCAGTCAGCCATGATTACTACCTCTTGTCACAGTTACTGAAAACTATGCAGTTAGGATAGAGACGGCAGGATAACCCAAGTATAATGACTGCAGCAGTGTAACACGTTGAACATCAGCTAGGTGCAATTATTACATTACATGTTATAATTTATTTTTTCATTTCATTTTACTTAATTTATTTGCCAGAGTTGTGCACTGATTACAACAGACAATCTGCACATTTATTCCAGAATCCAGAATAGCAAAGACTGAATTATAATGTTTTTGTACACATTTTGTACAATTTCTTCACTGATTTTATATACATCTCTCTCTCTCTCTATATATATATATATATGTATATATATATATATATATGTGTGTGTGTATATATATATATATATATATATATATATATATATATATATATATATATATATATATATATGTATAAACAGCGGATATAAAAAGTGTACACACCTCTGTTAAAATGACAGTTTTTTGTGATATAAAAAAATGAGACCACAATAACTCATTTCAAAACATTTCCCACCTTTAATGTGGCCTATAACTTGTACAATTCAATTGAAAAACAAATATGTTAGGAGAGGAAAAAATAGAATAACATTAAAAATATACAATAAGCTGGTTGCATAAGTGTGCAGACCCTTAAACTAATACTTTGTTGAAGCACCATTTGATTTAATTACAACATTCAGTCTTATTGGGTAGCAGCCTATAAGCATGGCACATCTTGACTTGGTAATATTTGCCTACTCTTCCTTGCAAAAGCAATCCAAATCTGTCAGACTGCGACGGTTTCTCTTGTGCATAGCCCTCTTCAGGTCGCACCTCAGATTTTCTACTGGATTTAGGTCTGGGGTCTGGCTGGGCCATTCCAAAACTTTAATTTTCTTCTGGTGAAGCCATTCTTTTGTTGATTTTGATGTAGGCTTGGGGTAACTGGTAAGGTGAAATTCCTATTCATCTTCAGCTTTCTAGCAGACGCCTAAAGGTTTTTTGGCCAAAAATGACAGGTATTTGGAACTGTTCATAATTCCTTTCACCTTGACTAAAGCCCCAGTTCCAGCAGAAGAAAAGCAACCCCAAAACATGATACTGCCAGCACCATGCTTCACAGTGGGGATGGTATTCTTTTGGTTATGTGAAGTGCTGTTTTTGCACCAAACGTACCTTTTGGAATTGTGGCCAAAAAGTTCAACTTTGGTCTCATCACGCCATAACACATTTTCCCACATACTTTTGGGAGACTTGATGTATTGTTTTGCAAATTTTAGCTGGGCCTGGATGTTTTTCTTTGTAAGAAAAGGCTTCCATCTTGCAATCCTACCCCCATAGTCCAGACATATGGAGAATATAAGGAGATAGTTGTCACATGTAGTACACATCCAGTATTTGCCAGAAATTCCTGCAGCTCCTTCAGTGTTGCTGTAGGTCTCTTGGCAGGCTCCCTGACCAGTTTTTGTCTTTTCATCAATTTTGGACGGACATCCAGTTCTTTGCAACGTCACTGTTGTCCCATATTTTTTCCACTTTTTGATGACTGCCTTCATTGTGTTCCATGGTATATCCAATACTGTGGAAAAAGAAGTTATGTACCTACCACAACGTTCCATGTTAGTTGTCTTCTTCTCGCCTTCTTTCTTGCTGGTTGGGATCGGAGCCGAGGATCGGCCATCTTCAATAGCTCGAGAGCTGTTTACTGGCTCAAGGCTACCCCATATCCCATGATGCCTGGTGCTAGTTACCCAGATCTCGTTTGAAAAAGCTATTCCAGACATAATTAAGGAAAAATTCTGCCCTAGTAGCCCCTTGGGCCTAACTGTGAAGCTATCTAAGCAGAATAGGACAACCAGAGAAGGTTCAGCCAATGAAATCTGAAAAAGGGAGCTCCTCTCGATCCACTAGGATAGGGGGATGGAGGGTGGGATGCAAGAAAGAAGGTGAGAAGAAGACAACTAACATGGAACGTTATGGTAGGTACATAACTTCTTTATGTTAAGTTGTCTATCTCGCCTTCATTCTTGCTGGTTGGGACAGCGTCCCTAGCACCTACTATCCTGGTTGGCTCATTGGAACAGACTCTTCAGAACAGTGGAACCAAAATCAGCTCTGTTTCTGGAAGCAATGTCTAGTTTATAATGAGAAATTAAGGTATGTGGGTTAGCCCACGTAGCAGCTGCACAGATAGATTCCATGAGCAATCTAGATTGGAAGGCCACTGAGGTGGCCAATGCCCTAGTAGAGTAGCCTTTTGGTTTGATAGATAATTCTTTGTTTCTCAGCTGGTAAATTACCTTTGAGACTGGAAGGCCCTGTCTGCCCTCAGCATAGGAAAGGAAGAGTTGGTCCGACTTCCTGATGTCCTTTGTTCTATGCAAATAAAAACGCAGTTGTCTGTGAACATCCAACTGGTGCAATTTATATTCTGCCTTATTGGTGTGACTAGGAAAGAACACAGGAAGGTCTATGGACTGATTTAAATTATTTTGTGAATAGACCTTAGGAAGGAAGGAAGGATTGGTCCTTAGAGCGACCCTATCGTTATGAAAAACTAAGTATGGAGGACGAATACATAGAGCCTGAAGCTCCGAAACACGTCTGGCAGAAGTAATGGCTACCAGAAAGACAGTCTTCCAGGATAAAAACTTAATGGACCAAGATGCTGCAGGTTCAAAAGGTGGCAAGATTAGGGAAGCTAGCACCAAATTTAGATCCCACAGAGGTGAGGGATCCCTCACTGGGGGGCCTAAGCAGAGTGGTTCCTTTGAGGAAGGCTTTACACAGCTTATGAGACATGAGGTTGTTAGAAGACAACCCAATGTGAAAATTCAAAATGGCAGCTAACTGAACCCTGATTGTAGCAGAAGCGGAACCAGAATGAAAGAGTTCCACTAAAAATTCCAAAATCTCGTGGACAGGGGCTGAAAAGGGATCTATATTCTTAGCCTCTGCCCAACAAGAAAAACATTTCCACTTGCTAGCATAAGTTTTCCTAGTTGTGGATTTGTGCGATGAGATAATTTCCCGCACAGAGGAGGAAATATTAGGAAACCTGGCTAAGGTTGGAAGTGGAGCAACCAAGCTGTGAGCTGGAGTGTTGAAGGGATCGATGCAGTCTGCCCGATTGATGAATCAGTAGATCTGGAATAGGATCCAGAATCCAAGGCTGCTTGAAAAGGTAATGATGCAGGAATGGGAACCATATCTGTTGAGCCCAGTAAGGGGCAATGAGGATCATTTTGCAACCCAATGCAGTTGCTCACTGTATAAGTTTGGGTATTAGGGGTAACGGAGGGAAAGCATAAAGAAGTCCCTGAGGCCAATTGTGGACTAGAGCATCTCTGGGGGAGTGGCCGGGAAGTGGAAGAAGGAAGAAGAAATTGCTGCACTTGCTGTTGAAAGGTGTGGCGAACAGGTCGCAGCAAGGCTGCCCCCATTTGCGAAAGATTTGTTCCGCAATTACCTGATTCAGAGACCACTCGTAAGGCATGAGAATTGCTCTGCTGAGCCTGTCTGCGATGACGTTGGAACTCCCAGGGATGTGTGTTGCGATCAGAAAACGTTGGGAAGAGATTGCCCACTGCCAGAGTCTGAGTGCTTCTCAACATAGAGGATAGGACTTGGTTCTGCCCTGCTTGTTGATGTACCACACCACTGACATATTGTCTGTTTGAATTGCAATGGTCCCGGGAGGGAGAGAGTCCTGAAGGGCTTGCAACGCTAAAAGCACGGCTCTCATCTCCAAGACATTTATATGCAAATGGTACTTGTGAGGCTGCCAGGTGCCTTGGACTGTCCTGCCCTGATAATGCCCCCCCACCATATCAGGGAGGCGTCCGTGGTCACTGTGGTGACTGGAGGCGATAGCACAAATGGTCTGCCCTGGGACACTGATGGGGAGACCATCCACCAAGCGAGGTGCTTCTTGCATGCTTCTGTGATCATAATCTTGTGAGACATGGGAAGCAGTTGGAAGGACCACTGTGTGAATAGAAGCCACTGGAGGATTATCATGTGAAAGCAGGCCACGGGGCAAGAAGAATTGCTGATGCCATGGAACCCAGTGTTCGGAGGACAAACCTGACTTGAATAGTTTTGCATGTTAATAAAATCTGTACTTGCTGGTGAATTAGTGATACCCTGTCTGGTGGAAGGCTCGCAAACATGCTCCTTGTATTTAGATTTGCGCCTATATAAGTGATATGCTGACAGGGCAACAATGCAGATTTTTCGAAATTTATTGTGATACCTAGCCTGGAGCAAGTTTTGATAGTGTAGTCCCTGGCTTGCAGGAGGTGATGCCTGGTGGAAGCAGTGAGAAGCCAGTTATCTAGATATGGAAACACCTGGAATCCCTGACGTCTCAGGTGAGCCGTAACCACTGCCATGCATTTGGTGAACACCCTGGGGTCTGTGGTGAGACCAAAGGGCAAAGCTCTGAACTGATAATGACTGGCCCCCAGCTGGAAGTGAAGGAATCTTCTGGAGCACCTGTGCATTTTGATGTGGTAGTACGCATCCTGAAGATCTATAGAGCACATCCAATTGTCCTGACCCAGGAAAGGTAGAATGGACTGTAGTGTGACCATCCGAAACTTTGTTCTTTGTACAGACCTGTTTAGTCTGCTGAGATCCAGAATGGGTCTCCAGTCCCCTGTCTTTTATAGTACCAAAAAGAACCTTGAGTAAGTTCCGGATCCAATCTGGTCTGCTGGGACTTCTTGGATGACCCCTTTGTGTAGCAGCTTTGAAATTTCTTTGGCTGCTTGGTCCCTTAGATTGGGTGGAACATCTGGAAGGGACTTGTTTGATGGTAACGGGGGTTGAGCAAAGGGAATTCTGTAACCTCCGGATATGATCGACTGTACCCACTTGTCTTGAGTTAGATTCTGCCAGGCTTTGGGGTACAATGAATGTCTTCCCCTGACTGCCTCCAGAGGTGGGCAGCCGGGCAACCCTTCAGGGATGCTGAAAGGGCTTCTCAGAGAAGGATTCTCTGCTGCCCTGGTTCTGCAGACCCCCTCTGCCACGAGGGTGTTGTCTGTTATTGTTCCCTCTTCTGCCCCTGGAGGGGAACTCACCATGTGTGTCAGACAAGGCTCCCTGGGATTTGCGGAACCACATTTTTCCACTCTTCTGTCCCTTGGGGTATGCTCTGGAAGGAGTGGAAAAACGGACTCCCACGGCAGAGAGAGTCTTGCCTTCTTGTTCACACCTGGTTAGTGTGTCCTTCACCTGTGATCCAAAGAGAGCGGAACCATCAAAGGGGGTATTGGTGAAAGACACTCTGAAGGGGTCCACAAAATTACATAGCCGCATCCATGCATGCCTCCTAAGGGCAAAGCCTGTGCCTGTGGCTCTACTCGCACCATTGGCTGCATAAGAAATGAGCCTCATGGAGGAGTTAACAACTGAATTCAGAGTCGCCAGATGGGAGGCCACCTTAGCTTGAGCCCCCTCAGCTGATGGATCTTGGAGGGCATCTCCAAGCTCTTTAAGGAGATCCCTCTAAAGGCAGGTGAAATGGCACAAATAATTCAGAGACGTCATAGAGAAGGTCGCTGAAGCAAACATTTGCTTCCTATATCTGTCCATAGTCCTAGAATCCTTGTTAGGAGGATGGACAGATGACGAAGTTTCTGCCAACTCCTTCTTTGTGGCTGCTGCTACCACCATGGCATCAACAGGTATGCCCTTAGTTAAAAACTGTTTGTCCTGAGGTGCAGTTATAAATTTAGCAGGTCCCCTGGAGGTTGGTTCCGCTGTGTCTGCAGCTGACCACGCCTTCCGAGCCACCACAGACATAAGTGGGTCGAAAGGCGGAGACACCCAGGAGGTGGAGGGTCGGGAACCAAACGCGTCCAGAAATACCGACTCATCCTTGGAAGGGGCTAGGGTATTCCAGTTCACCCTCTGCTTAAGGATTTCAAGGATGTCTGAAAAGAAGACATCTTCAGAGGGGGATCTCGGGGACCATTCCGAATCCTCTAAGTCGGTATCTGATGTGACAGACTCAGGGGAGTCAACGTGCTTCCTCTTGCACTTCCTCTTATGAGGTGGCTCCTCTGAGTGATCAGGGGAGGCCTTGGAAGAGGAAGAAACACCCAAAGGGGTGCCCTGGAGTGCTGGTTCTCCACGCTTGGGGTCAGGAGGAGGGGCAGACGCAGGCACCTTAGGGGGAGGAGCCGATGGGGTTGACCGTGGGACTGGCTCAGGGGCCGGTACACTCCTCATGACCTCGAAGGCGTCCCTGCCCAGACGCAAAGAAGACTCCAGTTCTGAAGAAATCGGAATCCCTCTCCACACCAAGGGGGATGGCTCCAAAGCCGATGTAGGAGCCGAGCTCATCTGCGCCGAAGCTCCGAGGGGGAGAGCAGGGTCGGACAAAGGTCCGATGCCACTCGCACCCTTGGAGCCGACGAGGGCGTACCGGCGTCCAGATCCCTCCAAGGACGGAGCCAAGGATGGGATCAGAGCCGACGATAGAACCGAAGGAGAAGGTATCGGAGCTGACGGTTCCATGACTCGAACCCCAACAAACTCCGGCTCTGAACTCAAGGGAGGAGTCGAAGGAGGAATATCTGCAGAAGTGGACGGAGCCGACTCCTGATGAGGGGGGCTGGGCAACATTTTTGCTAGGGCCTGCGATTTCAGCAACCTGCTGACCACTCTCTCCAAATCATGATCTGAAAGTCTAGAGGACCGAGAGGAGTAAGAGGACCTATGACTGTGCTCCGATTGGAGCAGAGGTGACCATGGAGCCGAGCATATCGACTCCAAGGAGGGAGACCTAGATCTCTTTCGACTCACGGACGGCTCCGAAGTTTGTGTTGGAGCTGACTGTGAGGGTGGCACATCAGTTCCAGCCGGAGCCGAGGCAGATGGTGGTGCTTCACCCAATGACAGCTCAGAACTAGGAGCCGAAGACTTGGGTGGCTTGGAGGATTTCGCAGGCTGAGCCTTAGTTGGTGAATCCTGTGGCTTAAGCAAACCCCGAAGGATTAACTTATTCTTGCACTCCTGCAGGACCCTTGGGCTGAAAGCATGACAGACTGAACAAGAGTCCTGCAGGTGCACCGAGCCAGACAGTAGACACAAGAAGTGTGACCATCTGTCAGAGACATCTTCTGACAGCATAAGTCACACTTCTTGAATCCGGACACTTTAGTATCCTTGGACATGTTACCACACACACACCAAGGTTAAACATGCACACACACACACACACACACACACACACACACACACACACACACACACACACACACACACACACACACACGCACACACACACACCCACACAAGAAAAAACAAGTTAGCAGGTATAACTAATTAAACAATATGAACTATACAGCTAACACACACTGAAACTAAGTAAAGTCTGCTACTACAGTCACTATCTAAAAACGTTTTTTTAAAACTAGAAAAAGACAAAAAAGGGTTAGCCTCTAATTTAAACGGCTACCATGAAAGGAAGGGAGGGGGAGGGGTGGGGAAAACTCTCTAAGTAAAATGAGTTTTCAAGAAAAAACAGGAGGGATAGATGCTATTTAGAGAATATAGCTAGGGGAATAGTACAACTAAGAAATTAGGTACACTATAAAGGATAAATTCTAGTAAAAATAGAAAAATACAATAAAGTATACGAGCCTGAGCCAGTAAGACAACCTCGCAGTCTGAAGCGGCAAACGAGATCTGGGTAACTAGTGCCAGGCATCATGGGATATGGGGTAGCCTCGAGCCAGTAAACAGCTCTCGAGCTATTGAAGATGGCCGAGTTGGAGCCCAGGATCGGCTCCGATCCCAACCAGCAAGAATGAAGGCGAGATAGACAACTTAACATGTGTTTTTGTACCCTTCTCCTGACTGACATCTTTCAACACTGAGATTCCTTTGATGCTTTGTAAGCTCTCTGCAAACCATGGCTTTTGCTGTAGCAGGCAACTCAGTAAATGTCAGGAAAATCCTACTAGGACAGCTGGAATTTATTTGGGGTTACTCAGAGTCTCTTTAATTGATGGCAGGTGTGTACCCAAGAAGAATGAATGCTGTAATTAAATCAAAAGGGGCTTCAACAAAGTATTAATTTATGGGTGTGCACACACAACAAAGTATTAGTTTAAGGGTGTGCACCTTTATGCAACTAGCATATTGTATGTTTTTTTATTTTTTATATTTTCCACTAACAGATTTGTTTTTCAATTAAATTTATATAATGGTACATTACTACTGGTCTTTAAAGATCTATATGTCTAAATGCATGTAAGACGTCATGTGAGTGAATGTTGCCTGGCAATTGCTGACATCTTCCAGCTTAATAAAAGGTATGACTACCCATCAGCTCTTGTCTATAACCTGAGTCTATTTACCTCAAAAGAAGACAACTATTACAGCAAGCAAATAAAATAAGTTAATTATTCTCAACCTGAAGAAATAAGTAAACTATTCTCAAATGAAGAACCTCTGTAAGGGAAACTGTTACCTGAATATCCAGAGATCACCTCTCAGTTAAGGCCAAGACATCCAGCTGCATACTGGGACTCTTACTAACCCCATATATTGTATGTCTAAAAGAAGCTGTACACTTACTATTTTTAACAGCTAGCTTTTTCCCAGGGTTTTGCCTATGGTTACCCGTGCATCACCATTGGCCTTGTCTTACCTCCCTTTCCCACTTGTTTCTCGATCCTGCCTTTCTGCCCATACTTGCCTTCTAGGTCACCATTGAGCTATTTAAAACTGCAGTTCTATACTCTCACCCAACTACTATCGCCTTCACATTCCCACGCTTCATTCCACTCTATCCTTCGCCTAGACAAATCCCTTATACTATAAACATTCCTGCTTTTCTATCTCTCGCAAAAGTCTCTGCCATTCCCACATTGCTTTTAACATCCTCTAACACTCTCCTGTGACACTACTTTCCACTGCACTTACCTTTCTCACTGATTGTTTTTCACAGAAATTTCTGCTCGACCTGGGCCAGCCTGCTTAGCCTAGGCTCACATATCTGTCACCACTATAACTAAACTTCTCCCAAAACTGAAACCTGACTTCACTGCCTCTGACAATTTACCCCCAGAATACCTTCAAATGTCAGCTAGATCCATTGCCTATCCAATCAGCATACCTCTCAATAGATCCCTCCAAGAATCTGATCTTCCCATTACCTGGAAAAAGCTTATATTATTCCCCTCCACAAAGGTGGTAATAACACCGACATTTCTAACTTCTGACCCATCACTATTCTCTCCCCTCTCTCTAAAATCCTTGAAAAATGTATCACCTATCAACTTCTACACCATCTACTATCAAACCTGCTCCTCTCCCCAACTCAACAAGGGTTCAGGCCACGTCACAGCACTACTACTGTTCTTATTTCCTTTATGCACACAGTCAAGCCAGAAACACTGGCAAATTTGTAGCCTCACTCTTTCTTGACCTCTCAAAGGCTTTTAATATGGTCTCCCACCCGTTACTCCTCAGTAAACTCTCCACCTTAGGAATCTCTCCCCTCACTCTAAACTGGTTCTCTAACTATTTAACAGGCAGGCAACAATCTACTAGATGGCTCAACTCTTTCTCCCCATTCCTTGACTCTTTAACAGGTGTCCCTCAAGGCTCTATCTTAGGACCCCTTCTTTTCAGTATCTTTACAAATTACTTTCATTCTATTCTTAACAATGTATCTGTTGTACAATATGCAGACAATTCAACCATTATTTGCTCTGCTAATTCAACAGCAGAACTTCTGCAAATCACACAGAATGCCTTTGCTGCCACTGAAATGTGGATGTCCAATAATCACCTAGCACTAAACTCCAACAAAACCAAATTGCTAATATTCACTCCTAAGAAAAATATGTCCATTAACAAGTCAGATTTCATCATCCTTTCACAAAAAAAATACAAGTTGTCTCCCACACTAAATTACTAGCAGTTATTCTAGATAAAAACCTGACATTCAATCTTCACATCCACAATAATATTAAAAAAAAAAAAAAAAAAAAAAAAAACTAGGCACCCTCTACAGGCACAAACACTTCCTTCACTGCTGTACTATGTGTACTCTCGCCACAATCTTTCTCCTTCCATCTCTCCTGTATGGAGCTCCTCTCCTTACCAACATCCAGTCCTCCTTAAAAACTAAGCTCGAGTCCTACTATAACAAGGTTGCAAAGTTTGCAACCAACAAAAAACACTCTTCCCACCACTGCATCTCCCTACAAGTGCTGGCTTAAACTTCCAAATTATCTAATCTATCTACAGTTAACCACAGCACATAAAATCATTTACAAACCCACAGACTGTCCAGCCATTTTATCCATTTTAACCTACTACCACCCAAACAAGCCACTTAGATCCAATAATCAACCCCTTCTTCAAGTAGAAAAACAGAACTCCCAGCTGGTGACATGCTTTATTCCTTTTCTGTTGCAAAGCTATGGAACTCTCTCCCAATAGCTATCAGAACCTCCAGCAATATCTTCTCCTTCAAAAAATCACTGCACCAGCACCCCTCCACCCTTTGGCAATGCAGATGTCCTAATTGTCATCCATTTATAACCTGACTCCTACACCCTAAGCCATACTTGACTTTATGATTCTTCTAATAGTGACTTACTATCTATTGTTGCCTCAACACCTGTCAAAAAATCAGTTTCACTCTTCCCTGCACAATTTATGCTGGCTATGACTCCTAGATTACCTTGTATGATTGCTTATCACTAAAAATGTATAACAATAATTTTATGGTTTAGTATGTGCCCTTAAACGGTTTTATCTGTATATATTGTATGTATATATCCTTTCTACTCTGTTGCTTGCTTAACATCGTTCCATTTTGCTAACACTGCTTGCACGTACTATCCATTTCAAATGTTATATACTATTATACTAACTGCTTTGCGGAGCTTTTCTCCCCAGGACACCACAGAAAATGGGTTCTTTCGGCCCAGTGGACTTTCCAAATGCCAACAAATAAATAACCTAAACTATAGGTATGTACAGGAACTAATAACTTTAGAATTCCCGCCAAAGGACCTGATTTCAAAAATGTAGTCTCATTTTTAAACCAAAGCACCAATGAGACTTGCTGTCAACTTTAAAAGGAAATGGTTATAGAGAAGTAAGGATAATGCTATTCAATGCCAGAAGTCTAAACCTCAAAATGCACGCACTCAAGGCACTCCTCAGTATGGAGAAAATCGATATATGTTCAGTAACAGAAACCTGGTTTTTGGCTCCAGAGAGCACCCCAGCACTACCAGGCTACAACTCGTACCATACATTTCGGCCACAGAACCCAAACCGAAATGCAAAATGCAGGGGCGTATCCATATTCATCAAGGATACCCACACCTCCAGGTAAGTGGCACAGCACAATGCTTCAGAGATCATCCACATGCAACTAACAATGGGCAAAACTGCAATTCAAATTGTAACTTGCTACAGATCACCCACCATGACCCATGACCCACATTCCGTGTTTCTGGAAACACTGGGAAACATAAAGGTCCTACCAAACACCCTAATATTGGGTGATTTCAATTACCCAAACATTAACTGGGAGAACTACTCAAGTACTAACTCCCTTGCCCAACTTTTCCTAGAGTTTATAAACTCAAACGCCCTGCTTCAACTGGTCAACACTCCCACCACAGGTGACAACATACTGGATCTGGTCATCACCAACATTGGCGACCGGTGTTCCACACCAGAGGTCAATCCCTCGTTGGTTAGATCTGACCATAAACAAATCACTTTGGATAACCATATTCCACCCCCACCCCCAGACAAGAAAGCCGCCGTGAAAAACTTTTCAAAAGCAAACTTCACGTTACTTAAGACTGAGGTGAAAAGTTTCAAAGCCCCCATGCTGAAGGATAACACTGTCCAATCTGCAAAATCCTAATGCATTCTATGGGCAGCTACAAGAATGCATGGATCGTGCCATCCCAAGCAAAACCAAGACTCACTCCTCCAAGAAAAGGAAACCAGTCTGGTGGACTCCTGCCATAAACAAGCTATACAATAGAAAGAGGAAACTAGTACAGAAAAGAGTAAAATCCCAAGAAGGGAAGACATCCCTGATCAGTATCAGCAAGAAACTACGATCCCTCACAAAATCATCCAAGGCGAGCTTTGAAAGAAAATTGCCAAGGACTCCAAAGATAACCACAAGGAATTCTTTAGCTATGTCAAGAATCTAAGTGGCAATGCTCAGATCTGCTCGGAGTTAGTGCAGAATGGCACAAAATACACTGAACTGACCGATATCGCCAACATCCTGGCAGACAGGTTCAGCGCAAACTTCACCCCTCCCTCTCACCCCCAAAAGGGCTCATAACCATACCTGAAGAATGTAGAGTCCTTGAAATCACAGACACTCAGGTTAAAACAGCCCTCTCCAAAGCCAAAAACACAGCATCAATGGGACCAGACGGTGTCCCTGGCTGCATACTACACGAGCTCAAAGACGAACTAACCCCTCTCCTAAAGACACTGTTCAAACTCAGCCTCTCCACAGGCTACATACCCATAGAGCAGCGCACAGCAATGGTTATTCCGCTCCACAAAGGTGGAGCCACAACAGACCCCAGGAACTATCGCCCTATAAGCTTGACTAGCTTGGTCTGCAAGGCTACGGAGCACATCATCATGGAACTCATTAACAGAGACATTTGGAACCTCCAAACACGGGACCCTACCCACTTTGGCTTTGTTAAGGGCAGAGCATGCCTCCTAAACCTGGTGGACTTCTTTGAGACAGTTACCAAGGCTACAGACAAGGTAAAGGTAGTACACACAGCCTACCTAGACCTCGCTAAGGCCTTCGACACCATTCCCTATTCTGGTGTTATAGGCAAGCTCACCAGCCTGAACATAAACCCCTACATCACAAGATAGGTTGCCAACTAGCTCATGGACAGAACCCACATTGTGAGAGTTGCAGGAGCTAGGTTAGACTCTAAACCAGTTACAAGCGGCATTCCCCAGGGCTCAGTCCTAGGACCCCTCCTGTTCGGCATATACTTCTCAAAGGTACAGGCAAGCACAGGAAGACTATGGCTGACCAAGTTTGCAGATGACTGCAAACTAGGGGCTAAAACTGACTCTCCGGCTGACACAGACATACTCCAAAAGGGTCTCACTGAGACAGATACCTGGTGTCAAAATCATGGCCTCAAGCTAAATGCCAAAAAGTGCATAGTCATCCCCTTTGGAAAAAACAAAGTACTCACAAGCTACCACATAGGTGGTAGTCCCCTAAATACGGAAGACGTAATAAGGGATCTGGGGACCCAAGTAGATAGTAATCTCACCTTTGATAATCACATTGCCAAAGTGGTTAGCAAATCCTTCTACGTGGCCCACCTAATCACAAAAGGGTTCGCATCCAGATCAAAAGAGGTCATTGTGCCCCTCTACTCATCACTCATCATAGCCATCTTAGAGTACAACACCCCATTTGGGATGTACCTTACAAGACACCTGCAACAGCTGGAAAGAACACATGAGCACCTCACCAAGAGGGTCAATGACCTCAAACAGAGGCCCTATGCAGCTCATCTGAAGAAACTCCAGTTGCACTCGGTTGCATACCACCTACCCAGAGGTGATCTCTGCCTGACATACAAGGCCATGTCCAACCCAGAACTGATGAACATGCTCCACCTAAAGAAAACCTTATCCCCTCGAGCCACACGCTTTAGGGATCTAATCCTCACCACAACAATAAATAGGACGTGCTGGAGGGATAGATTCCTGTCCCAGAGACTTCCCATGCTTTGGAACAAGATCCAAATCTACAATAGGCAGAGCTCCTCGTTAACACTCTTCAAAAGAAACCTTGACGAGTGGATGGGAAACAGAAAGTTTACCTCGGGGATCACTTCAGTGGCTCTGCCGGACAGAGGCACAGGGAACTAATCTAAGGAGGCAGCGAAAGCCAACACATTCTGGCTAGGCTTATAAATGCCTTCGGGCAGATAGCCTAGTACCCACCTATGAACCTATGTAAACATCTATACCTGTACAAGTTACAGCTGATGTAAATACCCATACTGTACTTTTACAAGTGACTATACCTTCACTGAAATTACATGCAAACAAACCAAGTTGTTTTACTTCCATTACTAAGAAAGACCTCTGGATTTAATGTACCTGAACTGCTCTAGCCTCATCTTTACTGCCTTGGTTTACCCCATCAAGAACAACATTGTTTTAGTAAGAGTTACAACACTAGAAAATACATAAAGCCATGGATGATGGTAGGCTTTTTTGTTACAAAACTTTTTACTCTGAGTCACACTCCCTTTTCTTAATCAGCTGGAAACATATGGTTTGGGTGTAAATACCATCTACTGGCACTACAACTATTTACACAATTTGACACTTGTGATGCACTATCTATTCCCTATTCTTGTCTTCCCCAGGCATCCAAAGAAGAGGCACAAAGATCAGGTGTTATCTCTCTGGCATATGCTGTGTTTATCAGTACCTTAACACTAGATGAACTACTCCGGCAATAATGTATACAGATGCCTCTGCTATCTGGAATTCAAAGTATTCTATTCTATTAATACTATTGATCACATTCTTAATACTGATCTATACTCTATGCAAAAATGGTTACATTAAAGCACTATTAATGCTGTCAAACACATTCTTAATACTGATTTACACTATATGTAAAATTGGTTACATCAAAGTATTCTATTAATACTGTCAAACACATTCTTAATACTGATTTATACTCTGTAAAAATGGTTATATTAAAGCACTATTAATACTGTCAAACACATTCTAATACTGTTTTAAACTACATGTAAAAATGGTTATATCAAAGCGCGCTATTAATACTGTCAAACACATTCTTAATACTGATTTAAACTACATGTAAAAATGGTTACATCAAAGTATTCTATTAATACTGTCAAACACATTCTTAATACTGATTTATACTCTATGTAAAAATGGTTACATCAAAGTATTCTATTGAAACTATCAAATGCATTCTTAATACTGATCTAGTAATACTCTATATAAAACAGGTGCATCAAAGGGATATGAATGCTAACTTTATTAAACTTAAGTTAACTAGACAAAGGTTTAAAGCAATTTCACAAAGCTGAGCTATTAAATCTCTAGTTTAAGGACTTACTGAGAATTTACAGAATTTCATATACCTTGGTGCATGGCTTGATCCCAGATTATATTTTAACATACAGGAAGACGAAATAACTTGTACAATTTCAGCTATAAATCTGTTGACCATTAAATATGGCAGTTTCTAATGATATTCTGCAAAGCCATATCTGTTCACATTCTGAAAGATGCGCTAACCACAGACAAAGAAATTCTGCATGCAGTAGGAACAAAATTGTATGTGACACCGTATAAATATTGCAGAGTCATACCACAGACATGCTAAATGCAGCAACACTGCTACATTATGTAGAAAACAGGCTGGCTACATACAGAAGACAGAGACATCCTCGCAACAGACAAACCAATCTACAAATGACTTAAATGCAAATACTGTCAGGATCTTGCTTGATGCAGCAGAATACATAACATTCCTAAGACCCCTTACTCTTCATCTTCCTCTCTTCTAAACCTGAACATAATGCAATCCTCCTTAAACTGAATCAATAAAAGATTCAGCATCCTTAGGCCTAATACCCAAAACTTATTACCTCCAGAATTATAGTTAAAATCCTGCTTTCTTCCTTTATTACAGCCACTTATGGTATTTCTTTAGTACGGCTGAATGCAGCTATTTCAGAAGCATCAACTAAATTTCATAACTACTTTTTTTCCATAGCAAACTACAACAGCACATTTTTATTATGCACTTCGGTAATCCATTTCATAACAGTTTTATATGCACTTTTATAGACTTTTTGTGTTGCTTGTTTAATTATTGCATTTTATGTTTCATAACTATTCCTTACTTCCTACATTTAGCTTAATAAGGTTGCCATTGCAAAAAAGACCTCATATAGTCCAGTCCATTAACTTGTTAAACAAAAAGAATATTTTAACTGTCATAATAATTTAATAAACAATAAACACATTGATCTGAACTGTAATAAATATTTTAGAAATTAAGATGTTATGCAAACCTTCTGGACTACTTCCTCATTTCAGATACTTCCCCCTAGAAAGTGCATTTTGGTGGTTATTAACAAGCTTGGTTTATTCTACAGTGAAACCAGCTAAAACATGATCACTGCCTTCCTAACCCCCCTCATATTTTACATTTTCTAGCATGAGTGTTTTCCTTATTGTCCTCAGGTATGCTCTGTCTCCTACCACTAAAGAGTTAAGATTAAAATTATGAGGTAACAGCACCATCATTTGGTCCTTGGTTTGATTCCACCAGTTTGTTTACTATGTGACTCTGAGCAAGTCAATTAACGAAATAATGAGTCCAGGTTACCAATAAAAAGAAACACTTGCACCTAACAAGTTTACTTGATTAAAGTAAGTAAGCAAAAAAGTATATTCTTACAAAACTACTAGCATAAGAAGACTACAGGCCTACCTAGTTTACCAGACTGTTACAGATAGCACCCTACAGCTCCAAGTCTCCATCCCTACTTTCTTCCTTCCCGTTTGTCTAATGTGCTGTTAAATGATTCTGTGGAGAGGCTTTGCATCACCCACTGTAGGAATACATTCTTTGTACCTTCCACTCTATTGAGAAGAATAATTTTCTCACAGCAAATTAAATTTGCTTGGTTCCACATCCTCTTTCACATTTTAGCTGTACCCACTATTCTCTTCCTCTGTTTTTGTGCCATAACTCTCAAGTCACAAGCCCAATAATGGCTATGTGAACCCATACCAACTCTCTTCTTAACCACTTAGTCTATAGCGAATATAGCTCTAGGCAACTTTGCCTCACCTCTTAAGTCCCTCCATTTAATTCTCTGGCCAGCCAAGTGTTTTTTTTTTTCTTTATGTATGCTCTTTATCAGCATAGAGTCCTCTTCTTATATAATTATCAGAATGGAGTGTAGCAGCTGAAGCTTAATCAGTACCTTGTATAAGTGGAGGTTCGCCTCCTTATACCAAGAGTCCATCTTTCTTACAGTGCAGCATATTATATCACTGACCTAGGTTACTGCTTTCTCACTTTGATCTAAATATGTCTTTTCTGTTATGGCCATTACCCCAAGGCATTTTTCTCTTGGATATTTTATTTTATTTTTCCTCCTCCTTCTCCTAGATCAGTAATTGGCAATTTGCAAATGCTAATAAGCTGATATGATACATATGTTCTGAATGCACTGCATTTGTTTAGTACATAATGTGGTATATTGACATTGCCTTGTTCTTCAATTGATGGTCTGATGCAATACTGACTAATTTCTGACAGCAGGTGTTTTATTCATATAGCGATTCAGTACAAATCTTTTATAAAAATCTAGGACAACGTACTGGTAAAATAGGCAAGGGTATCACACTCATAATCTGTTCCTTAACAAGTTCACTATCAAGGTCAGATGTAGAAAACATAACATTACATATGCACAGAAGGACCACTTGCTCCACTGAGTCCAACATTATCCTTTCAAACAGCTAAACAACATATTTTACTTCTCCTACATCCATCTACAACTATTTTACATTTATTCCAAAGCAACCAACTCACAAAAACAAAGCATGGCTATGATTTATGGTGCCCTCATGAACTTGCAACCTGTATAGGGATGAACAGACTTAAAATTCCTAAAAGGATTTTTACTACCAGACAGCACTTCAATTTCTTGGCTCCTGGCTTCTTTGTATTCTTGAATCTAAACACTGTTTTTTTTACAATTTTCTCTAGAAGGACACTGCATGCATCTAATACCCTCTCAATGAAAAAAGACTTAATGTTATCATCTCTGAAATGTCCTTACATTATTCTCACAAATGCTCCCTTCACCTTATATAAAGAGATCAGGGAACACATACAGCCATCTCATCAGTGTCTAGGGGGGGTTGCAGGCCACTGCAAAAAAATGCTTTAGAAAGTTGTTTATTATGAATATTTATCTTCAGTCGATGGAACAGTATAACAGTTTAGTTGGTAGGTTGTGCACTTGCAAGTTCACCATGGACAGTGTTAAGATGATCATGGAACACAATGGATTTCCTAATTACATGTATGGAGGAAATGTTTATCATACTGAAAATGTGAGTAGAATTTAAGACAGTATTATCTGAATTTTCAAATCTTTCTTGGTTATCGTGTAAAAATGGAGTTGCAGAAACAGGAACAATGCTACGTTGCAGTGTTCTGTGTACATTTCCTAGCTATGCTGTTGCACAAAGGAAGCCCCCCCCTCAACAATCTGCTTTACATTCCAGTCTGCTGTTCTTTATTTTTCACCATCATCTCCAGGGGTATAACTTAAGAGATAAAGGGGTAATAGAACCATTGTCAGCATATAATGATTGCATTTTCAAGTCACTACAGAATTCTGTTATTGCTATGCTGTCATACCCTCAACCAGTGATAATACCACAGAACCTTAACTAGTTCATCAACCAAAGACAGGGTCTTGGGGTGGCTGGTTGCTTTCTCTTTCTCTCTAGCCAAATGATTATCACTACTGTACTGTCCTGCCCATTGTCACAGAGCTACAGGTTAGGAATACTGTTGAGTATCATCCTATGTCTTGTACACACAGTCATGTATGGCCAGTCTTTAATGCCTAAAAGCAGTGTACCGACTAGATAAGAATGAGACTATATGGCACAAGAAGTCAAAACAAGCTGTTAGTAGCAGAGTGCACTGGCACTGGTTATAGTGACTTAAAGCCAGAAAACAAAATCACCCAGTGGTGTTAGGGTATCTTTTACATGCATATATGATGTCTTTTCAAAATAGAATTATCAAATAAAATATTTCTGTAAAGGTATTCATCAAAAATTCTCAAAACACTTGCTTTTGACAATCATGTCTCGCAGCATACCAATATCTGCTCTTAAGGGAGTACAGTTCTGAATGCTGCAGAATGTAAACTATTTCCAGTTTTCTTTCATTCATGCATTCATTACCGTGAGAATATCTGCACAGTGAACAAAACATGGGAGTTCTGCTGAAAAAAATGTGGCCACTGAAATCAAAGAAGTCAGCTGATTGAATAAAGACAATGTTTTATTAGTTCAGTTGAGATGAAATTACAAACTTATAAAATGAGAATTTTGCATTTTAAGTATACCTTGTGAAACACATACCATAAATTAAAACAGATCTGCTGCTCCTTTAGGACTTGTGCATAAATTACTACTGCACCGAGTCTATCAATAGTGTTCGGTGATGGCCTTTTGAGTTACTTTTTGCTTTGTGCACAACAGAAATCTCTTAAGTGTATCTGAACACCTGCAATATGGCAGATGTTGATGTACACAATGTTATGCTGCCTACATCAGTGTAGTCTAGCAAAGTGACAGGCATCTCTTACTTTCTGAGCATTAAAAACTGTAGCCCTGGCTTTCAAAACTCAGCAGAGTGGCAAAAAGAGAAGTGTTTTCTTGTTTTACATATTAACAGTTCTGTAACTCCTGCACTCCACATTGTATATGGTAAATAATCTTTAGCTTTGCTTAGTGACAGAGTAATTTGCATATACATACATATATATATATATATATATATATATATATATATATATATATATATGGGTCTACCTGAGATGGTCGACAAGCCATTTGATCGACTTTCATTTGGTCGACAATTCATTTGGTTGACAGGCAGATTTGCCCCCCTCCCCAATGTTGTGCAACCCTGGAGTTGATATATATAGTTAGGCTGGTGTGGGGGGCACAGCCCCCCACATAAAACTGCTTGTCGACTAAATGAACTGTCAATCAAATGAAAGTCGATCATATGGCCTGTCGACCATGTGATAGGGATCCATATATATATATATATATATATATATATATATATATATATATATATATATATATATGGGTCTAGGACACATGCTCGACTAGCATATGTTCACAAAACATTGAACACACATACACAAAAGCGCTTAACATTGAAAAGCGCTTCTGTGTATGTGTAGCTCAAAAAAAAAATCTACGTTTCTAGGAAGCCCCTGCACCCCCCACCTACTTTATTATTCTCACTCCGAGATCGCACATGGAATTTTCCCTTAACCCGCACTGTAGTCCGATCTACGAAACAGGCACACATACACGGAAGCGCTTGTCGATGTTAAGCTCTTTCGTGTATGTGTGTTTGATGTTTCGTGATTTGGACATATGCTAGTCGATCATGTGTCCGGATCCCATATATATATATATATGTATATATATATATATATATATATATATATATATATATATATATATATATATATATATATATATATATATATATATATATATATTAATACATACACACACACACACACACACACACACACACACACACACACACACAAACACACACACTCAGAATATCAGAACTTCTACATGAAGCAAGACAAAATGACGGGCAAAAATCATAGCAGATCAGAGATACAGTAACATACCACACCTTAATATGCTTGTAGCCTTCTTACTGAGTAAAAATGGCATAATCTTTGCAAAACATTAATTGATTGCATATATGCATGTGATAATGCTGGACTGAGAGCAGAAACAAAACCGTTTCCATGTCATCTAAAACAACCCACTTATGTAGGCTCATTTTGTACTTTTTACTTTGCAAAAGGGAATGCTGTCTCACAAAAAGTGTAACAGTGCAGCAGAGTTGAGAGGGTCAAAGAGACAAAAATGATACTACTTCAGTAGATTAGTGATTTCACTTCATTCATCAAAACTTTTTAAAAGTTTCAGCATGGAATGTGGGACAGCACTCCACAAATGCTGGAATTTACAACTAATGAGAAACCAGCCCTTGTGTAGTTACCACTGTATCCCACCATTTTGTGGTGTAATTGTGTCGTATTCTAAAACTCACCATACTGTATGCGTCTTCTTTGTACTGTGACTCTTTTCTCTGCCAAATGCATCTTGTTATTCAACTTTTGTTTTTCTTCTTGTGAAGGATTGTGCACTGTGCACTTACAATTCTGTTATTTTTGGAGCGGAAGGCGGTTTCCTCAACATTCAAATCAAATACTCTATATAAAATCCTTGTATATTATGGGGATTCCATTTTCTGTAGATCTGTACTGATCTCATTCTTGTACTCTGTACATACCAAAACACACACACACACACACACACACACACACACACACACACACACACACACACACACACACACACACACACACACACACACAAATCAACAAGAATACTTTGTGACTAAACCTGTGTGCTATGTCATTGAACAGTCTGCTTTATTATAATCCAAGATCTCTATTGTAAAACAAATGCTCTGCCATATAACATGATCTGATGGCATCCCATAATAATTAGATTAAAACATTTTGAATTATTTTGTGCTATCTAGAAAGAAAGGCTTGCTTTGAGTCTAATTGCATCTACCTGCATGTAGCATTTTAACCTCCACAGTACTTCCTGGCTACAAGTGGCAACAAGTTCACACACCTACTGTGATTTATTCATTGTCAAGGCTTTGAAAGATCAAATAAGGTTTGTTTTATGGTGATTAATGCAGTCTCAATTTCACATGTACAGAATGATATAATAATTCTACCTGCTAGGTCAAGTGTATATATAAAAAAGTTACTTGTTCATTCTTTCATTCTCTTACTAGATATGAAGCAACTACACACAAGTGTTCTAAACGTTTACTCTGGTTCATAAATGATTTGCTTAGCCACATATTATCCAAGCAGAAATTGGGAGAAGCAAACCCATGTCTATAAAATATTTAATAAAATTCCATTCCTGAAACTACATAGAGAGTTACTAATTCATAGGTTAATAGATGTGTACTAGGCTAATGGCCCTGGAGCCTTTACAAGCCTAGCCCATAGGAATACCCTGGAACTGTGTCACCCAACCTTAGTTCCTAGTGCCTCTGTCCAGTAGAGCCACTGGAGTGATCCTCAGCATGAATTTTCTATTTCCCATCCACTCATCAAGATTTCTCTTGAAGAGGGCCAGCGAGGTGCTCTGCTTGACATGTATGTAAAGTCTATTCCACAACATGGGCAGTCTCTCTGGGTTATGAACCTGTCCCTACAGCATGTTCTGTTGATTGTGGTAATGAGGTTGAGGTCTTTGGAGCATGTGGTGTGGAGGGATTTCTTTAGATATAGCATTTCTAACAGAGCTGGGTCAGACATGGCTTTGCAAGTCAAGCAGAGATTGTCTCTAAGTAGGCGATATGAGACAGAGGATAGTTGGAATTTTTTGAGTCTGTCCATATAGGACAAGTGTTTAAGGCCTGGGATCCTCTTTGTGAGGTACTTTTGTGGCCTCTCCAGTTGTTGCAGGTGTCTAGTGAGGTACATGCCAAATGGGGCACTGTACTCGATGATTGGCCTAATGAGGGAAGAGTAGAGGGAGACAATGGCCTCTTTCTTTCTGGATGTAAAACCCTTAGTAATGAGATGTGCCACATAGAAGGACTTTCTGACTACAGTGGCAATGTGGTGGCCAAAAGAGAGGTTGCTGTCAACCTGTGTTCCCAGATCTCTTATAACGCCTTCTATGTTCAGTGGACTACCATCAATGTGGTAATTCAAGGGAACCGGGTTTTTCCCAAAGGGGATGAAGACACATTTTCTGGCATTGAGCTTAAGGCCATGGTTCTGACACCAGTTGTTGGTCTCATTGAGGCCTTTCTGCATGATGTCAACATCACTTGGGGAGTTAATAACAGCTCCCAACTTGCAATCATCTGCGAACTTTGTCAACCAGAGTCCCTTTGTGTTGGCCTGGACGTCAGAGAAGTAGATACCAAACAGCAGAGGACCCAGGACCAAACCCTGTGGGACTCCACTCGTGACCTGTCGGCAGTCTGACTTGGAGTCAGCTACTTTCACACTGTGAGTTCTATCTGTGAGCCAGTTTGCAACCTACCTAGTGATATAAGGGTTGATGCCTAGCTTAGTATGTTTTTCTATGATTCCTGAGTGGGGAATGGTATCAAAGGCCTTGGACAGATCAAGGGAGGCTGTATAAACCACCATACCTTCATCCACAGCTCTGGTGACTGACTCAAAGAAGTCGACCAAGTTGAGCAGGCAGATCTACCCTTCACAAAACCAAACTGTGTAGGATCCAGAGTTTGGAGATTCCCTATATCCTTGTTTATTAGGTCCATGATAATGTGTTCCACAGCTTTGCATATCAGACTTGTCAGGCTAATGGGGCTATAGTTCCCAGGGTCTGTAGTCGCTCATCCTTTGTGGAGAGGGATGACGGTAGCAGTGCGCCATTCAGTAGGAACAAAGCCTGAAGTGAGGCTGTGATTGAACAGGGCACATAGGTGAGGTGCCAGTTCACTCTGTAGTTCATGTAGAACACAGCCAGGGATACTGTCAGGTCCCACAGAAGCTGTATTCTTGGCCTTGGACAGTGCTGTTTTAACCTGTGCAGCAGTAATACTGGGTGCCTGGCAATCTACTGGTACAGTGATTGGTCCTTTGCAGGGGGGGAGAGGGGTAAAGTTAGCACTGAATCTGTCCACCAGTATATTTGCAATATCTGATGGCTAGGTATAGGAGGTACCATTGTGCAGTAACTCAGATCAAATCTGGGTATTGCCATGCAGGTTCTTTATATAACTATAGAAGGCATTGTGGTTGTCTTTACTATCTACTGCAATTCTGTTTTCATAAATGGCATATTTCATATGCAGTGTAAGTTGCAATAAAAAGTGTAAGCTGAACTGTGTGTTCCTGATTTGAAAATATATGCAAAAAAATTACAAATGCAGAACTTTTTTCTTTACTGTTGTAGCTGTATGTCCATAATCTGTTTAAGTGGTAAAAACAAAGGTTAAATTAATATTAAAATTAATATCTTACAGCTAACCACAGTTCAATCTTTCTGCCCAAACTCTTTGTCACAGAAAAAGAAACAATTCAATTTTATTAAAACTATACAGCAAGTTTACACGTACAGACTTCTAAGTCGACTTTAGGGGATGACAGAATAAGATTTCTTCCTACTACTGCACCTTGGAAACTGATAAAGCTGCATTATACCCATGTGATGTTACTCTTTTAACTTTACACTAATGTCTCCTGGAGTTTCCACAATAGCAGTTGAACTGTAATATCAACAGCAAAATGTTATAAAAAGAATTAAAGTGTATAAAAACTAGAAAAATGCTGATCAAAGTATAATGTTCACCCAAGGATACAAACGGTACATCACAGCGTGTAATAAGATGCTGGATCTATTTCAAACATCAAGAAAGTTACTGTTCTGCCTTAGAAAAAAGCTGTGGAGAAAAATGTTAACTATAATTTATTGTAATAAGTAGAATTGACCAGCAAGCCAAAGTGCAACTAATAATGCTATCATTCTCCAATTAGGGACCAAAATAACTTCACTGTTTTACTCTCTTTACAACAAATAAACAAATACTGACTGAAAGAAAGACAGACTCAATTATTTTTTAACCTTCAAGTAACACTAACCAAGAGCCAAGGACTGAACTCCGTGCTTTATTAGTGGTACACAAAACTGGCACACACAGTTTACCTAAACCTACCATGTCATTCAATACCATCCAACACTTGGACATTACAGACAAATTAATCAAACTAAAAGTAAACCCTTTTGTCACTTATTGCATAATTAATTCTTACTTAAAAATGCCCAAAGAATTCAGAAGATCTACCCAATCAAAAACACCAATCAAAAACACATGACAGAAAAACAAATATGAATGAATGAATTAATGACCGAATGAAAAAAATACATGATTTGACCTATGTTTTTTCTAAGTTCTCTCTGCGATATCAGTAACTCTTTAAGAAATGAAGCCATAACAATTACTATGCCAATTACCACAGCCACAAAACAGGAAATAATTTATATTTCAACACATTTCCAGTTATGAGCAACTGAAAACATTGTATAGCCTTTTTGATGTATTTTATTTTTACCACTTTAAATTCTTGCAGCTAACAAATAAAAGTAAAATGGCACTTGTGGTCTATACCATCCTCCATAAGACAGAAGAATAAGTCAATAATCAGTGTAGCATTACTTGCCTGAAGAACTCAGTTGCTCAGACGTCATCACCGATGATGTGTTGAACACTGGGTTCATCACCAGGGGATCATATTCAAGTCCGAAAAGCTGCAGGAGACAAGAACATCCAGATTATTACAATCACAACATCTAGCAGTATAATTTAACAAAAATAACAAATTAAGCAAGAAGGTTTCACTGGCAGCTGTAAATAATGTGCTGTTCTCTTACACGTGCTTCAAAAACTGACTACTTTTATGGATACACAGATTCCCTTGCTCTTATCTGTGTGAAAGTTTTCTTAAATCTTTTATCCCACTTGGCAGTCAAATTTATAGTTATTTATACTTAAATATCTTGAGCAACAGTCTTTTAGAGGATGTCAAACAATAGCAAAATACACATAACAATGACAACTTTTCTTTAACATGGAAATCTTCAACACCCTTTAAATAGTCATACAAACAAACCAAAATCTGAAAAAGAAGAAATAGTCACAAAATTAAATAACTTTCATACCAATACTTAACTTTCAAAAATGATCATGCATTAGAAAAACATTTTTAAAGCAAATAATCTGTTAATTTAAGACAAAAGTTTATCATATATTTAAAAGCAAAAAAATAAATAAATTAACCATTATGTTTGGCTCTCCAAATGTAACAATCCACTCATTTTAAATAATACATAACATAAATCTCTAGGATACTTTAATATAATGGTATTATATTAAATTAAATTATCTAAATTAACCTACTCAAATAAAGAATAAGTATTTAAATTGTAATTCAGTTTACAAAACAAACTGCAATTGTCAACAATTTTCTAGTGCCATATTTTAAAAAAAATGTTTTCACCTATAAAAGATATGGAAGCTTTCTTTATGGGCAGTCCAAAATATAGTTATAATTCAGTCATGAGGATATATTTGGAGGGGTTAACAAATACTAAGCATGACTAACACATGAGTAAATCTTAGCATAACCCACACCCTGACATGACTTACTGGTTACATGTAATTATATGCATAGATACGTTTTACTAATCATTTTTTATTATTTCATTTTATTTTCTAAGTTTCAACATGACTATTTGCTAAGTGTAAAAAGCAATTTAAGTAATAACAGTTGTTCATGTTGCCTGTGTTGAAACACAAAATATATGGCAGCATAGTTTAGTGTTATCTTAGAAGCTAATAGTTTCACATTGTAATACCTGCAAAGATAGATAGTTGTACTAAATTTAACTATTTAGGGGTGCATAGCTTCACATGAAAAGATTATCAGCAAGTAAAGTAATTAATTAATAATGAGGTAGATGGACTGAAAAGCAGGATCCAATAACGTTAGCTTGCTACCTTATAAAGCAGTTAGATGCATGTTGAAATACAATGAATTTCATTTGCTTATAACTTTTATAGGTGGACCCCTTGAGGTAACTGGAGACGCTCAAACAGCAAGACATTTGACATAGTTTAACACTGAATTAAACAAATAGTATAGCTTTTTTAAGGTCTGCTGTTGCATAACTGATGCATGTGTGGACCTGTAAACTGAAATTATTAGATGGGCAAGTGGACCAATTCTTATAACCATTCCAAGCATGACTTAGGCCACAATGACAAGGGTAAACACAATATACACGGGCTAATTTTTGCCTAGCTGTTGAATGAGTTCACTCCTGTGTGAAAGAAAGAAGGAAACCATAGTACTCAGGGAGAACCCAATCATACACTGAGACAATATGTAAATTTCACACAGTCCACTCTTAGAAATAGTACAGTTGTGTACCTACCATAAATGTAGATGTTCGAGTGTATTCACTGTTGCAGTCATTATACTTGGGTTATCCTGCTGGCAGGCTACCCGCAGTCGGCCCGAATTCCAAAGTCTTGGTTTGGTGTCGGCTGCTGTCGCCTCTACCCTGACGTCAGTGCGTAGGGGTATAAAAGATGCAGCCGACACCATTTTCTTCAGTCTTTCTTGCCCCAGATGTCAGGTGCCCCCAAAAGGGTAGGCTAAAAATTCTGCAAATAAAAATGCATGCACTAACATAAACATTACCTTCATCTACAAGCAAATACACCACATAGGTTGTATAGAATAGAGAAGTACAGAAAAGTCCCAGCAATGAAAGGGGGATGGTGGGAGGGTAACCTGGACTGCAACAGTGAATACACTCGAACATCTACATTTGTGGTAAGTACACAACTGTACTATGTTCATCGTGTTTCACTGTTGCAGTCATTACACTTGGGTTGAATCCCAAAGCTGAGGTTGGGTGGCTGGGCCTAAATAGAATTAGGAGTGGCTATGAGGCCCTGCAGAACTGCAGTGGCGAAGCCTGCTCTGGATTTAAAGTAAAGAGGTAAGTGGTAGTGCTTTGTAAAAGTGTGCACTGAAGTCCAAGTTGCAGCCTCCAAAATGTCCTTGGTTGGTACTCCTCTGAGGAAGGCTGCTGAAGTGGCTGCTGCTCTGGTTGAATGTGGCCTAATGCCCTTAGGCACTGATTTGCCATGTTGTGAATAGCAGAAACGAATGCAGTGGCCTATCCATTTTGAAATAGTCTGCTTTGAGATAGTTTTTCCGTGAGATCCTGCAGCATATGCCACTAAGAGTTGCTCAGTCTTTCTGAAAGCTTTGGTTTTGTCCAAGTAGAAGCGTAGCTGTCTGTGTATGTCCAAAGAATGCAGAAGTCTCTCCCCCTTATTATGTGGGTTTGGATAAAAGGTAGGCAAATGAATGGTTTAGTTAAGAGCCACACTGGACACTACCTTAGGCATAAATGTTGGGTTTGTCCTCAGAGAAACCCTGTCCAGATGGAAAATTATAAAAGGTTCCACAGCCATTAGTGCCTGTAACTCTGAGACTCTTCTTGCTGAAGTTAATGCTAGGAGCAGAGCTGTTTTCCATGCTAAGAATTTTATCTCAGCTGTATTGGCTGGCTCAAAAGGAGACAGTGTGAGTTTTTCCAAGACAAAATTGAGGTCCCATGCAGGTATTGGCGCTCTCCTTGGAGGTCTTATGTTTTTGGCCCCTCTGAGATACTGCCTTAACAGTGGATGTGAAAAAATAGGTGGGTCCGTATTGTAATGAGCTGAAATGGCAGAGGTATGGATCTTAATTGATGAGACGGATAGGCCTTTGCCCAGCATCTCAGTTAGGTACTGTAAAATCTGCGGAAAATTTGGTACAAGCGTGTCAATTCCTTGTGCCTGGTTCCAAGCAGAGAATCTCTTAAATTTTTCTGCATAAGATTTTCTGGTGCTGGGCCTCCTGGCCTCCAAAAATAACATCCATAAAGTACAGTTTTCTACCTACCATAAATGTAGATGTCCGAACAGGATAGCATCTGCAGTCTTAACAAATGGGTTGTCCTGTCGTCAGGCAGCCCTTCGGTCGGCCGGATTCCAAAGTCTGGGTCTGGCCTCGGCTGGTGTCGCACTTCACCCGACGTCATCTCTGCTGGTCTTCGGGTATAAAGGCATCAGCCGACGCCATTTTCCTCAGTGTTTCTTGCCCCAGATGCCAGTTGCCCTCTTGGAAAACTAAATTTTGGGTAAATGCCAATGTTTCCAAAAAAAATAGTAGGCAAACAAAAAATAAGCATGTATGTACATATATACAAACAAATACACCATAAGAGATCCCCCCCTAGCTAGCTATTAGGAGGGTAGATACGCTAGGAGTACCACAGAGGGGAAGGAGGGTGGGTAATCCTGACTGCAGATGCTATCCTGTTCGGACATCTACATTTATGGTAGGTACAAAACTGTACTATGTCCTTCAAGGATGCATCTGCAGTCCTAACAAATGGGTAGAATACCATAGCCAAACTAGGGGAGGAGGAAGAAGAATTATGGTGTAGTTAGGATCCCTTGCAATACAGCAGTGGCAAACCCTGCTCGGGATCTAGAGTATAGAGGTAAGTTGTAATGCTTGGCAAATGTATGCACGGAGGTCCAAGTAGCCGCCTCAATAATGTCCTTGGTAGCCACTCCTCGTAAGAAAGCTGTGGTCGTGGCTGTAGCCCTTGTAGAGTGAGGTCTTATGTTCTGTGGAATTTGCTTTCCATGGTAGGAGTAACAGAATCTTATGCAATTTCCTATCCACTTGGAGATTGTCTGTTTGGAAATTGCTTTTCCTTCCCTTCCTGTTGCATAAGCTACTAGAAGCTGGTCAGTTTTTCTATTGTCCTTGGTTCTGTCCAGGTAGTAGCGCAACTGTCTATGTACATCCAAGGTATGCAGCAGTCTTTCCCCCCTGTTCTGTGGATTGGGAAAGAAGGTAGGTAGGTGGATTGCCTGGTTTAGAGACACTCTGGATACCACCTTAGGCATAAATGTAGGATTAGTTCTCATGGACACTCTGTCTTGTTGGAAGATTAGGAAGGGTTGTACTGCCATTAAGGCCTGTAGTTCTGAAACCCTTCTTGCTGAAGTAATTGCCAGTAGGAAAGCAGTTTTCCAGGATAGGTGTTGAAGATCTGCTGTTGCTGCTGGTTCAAATGGAGGGAGTGTCAATTTTTCTAGCACAAAGTTCAAGTCCCATGCTGGTAATGGTGGTTTCCTAGGAGGTTTTACATTCTTGATTCCTCTGAGGAACTGCCTGAGTAGAGGATGTGAGAAGACAGGGGATCAAGCTGTATTCTGCAGAAATAGCTGATGCATGTATCTTGATGGAGGAATAGGACAGGCCTGTATGGAGAAGCTCTGCCAAGTACTCCAGGATGTTAGCAATATCTATCTTTGACACATCTTTTCCTCTTTCAGTACTCCAAATGACAAACCTTTTCCATTTTCCTGCATAGTTCCTTCTTGTTGAAGGTCTGCGGGCCTCCAGGATAATGTCTTTAACCCTTTGGGATAAATCTGGGTTAGTTGCTGTTATGTAATGTTCCAGGCAGTCAGTTGCAGAGTTTTTAGGTTTGGATGCATGATGTTGTAGTCATTCTGAGTTAACATCAAAGGCATCAGGGGAAGTGTCCACATTCTCCCCCGAGACATGCTCCTCAGCAATGGATACTAGTGTTGTCTTGGCCAATTTGGAGCTATCAGAATTATCCTTGGACGTTCCTCTTTGATTTTCAGTAGTACCTTGTGCATCAAAGGAAGAGGTGGAAATGCATATGCTGTCAGGCCTTTCCAACTGAAGGATAGAGAGTCCATCTTCCATGCAAGTGGGTGGTATGTCCTTGTGCAGAATTTCTTGAGCTGGTGATTGAGTGGGGATGCGAATAGGTCTATTTGTGGCATTCCCCATTTCTTTGTGATGGCCTTGAAGATGTCCGGGTGTAGCATCCATTCGTGAGCATCCGAGGTAGTTCTGCTTAGCATGTCTGCTAGGATGTTTTCTTTTCACGGTACAAATATTGCCTGTAACTGAATGTTGTAGCTCAGAGCCATATTCCATAGGTCCAGAGTCATTCGGCATAGGGGGTATGAATGAGTGCCTCCCTGTTTGTTGATGTACCACATGACTGTGGTGTTGTCTGTCCTTATCATTAAATGGCCTTCTTTGAGGAATGGTCTGAAATTCTGGATTGCTAGTTTTACTGCCAGCATTTCTTTTTGATTTATGTGCAGGTGCAGCTGGTCTGGAGTCCATAATCCTTGTATGCATTTGTCCAGCATGTGTGCCCCCCAACCTAGGTCTGAGGCGTCCATTGTGATGGTCTGGCTTGCTTGCAATTTGTGGAAGGGCAAGCCTGGGTTTGACTGGCATGCTTGAGCCCACCATAGGAACTCTTGTTTCAGGCATGGGATTAGTGGTATTTTGGTTTCTAAGCTGTGCCTGTGTTGAGACCATAAATTCTTTAGGTACCACTGTAGCTTCCTCATATGCAGTCTGGCATGGGGGACCAGGATTATGCATGATGCCATGAAGCCCAAGGCCTGCAGTACTTTCCTTGCTGTTAGTTTGTTCTGCTTTGTTAATGCCAAGAAGTAAAGAGGGAGTTGTTCTTGTTTTTCTGCAGTTAGGAATGCCATCTGTTTTACTGTGTCCAATTCTGCACCCAAGAATGTTCTTGTTTGGGATGGTATCAGTCTTGACTTTTTTAAATTGACTGTGTATCCCAGGGCTTGTAGTAAGCAAATGACTCTTTGTAAGTCTTTTGTCAGCTTGCTTTTGTTGTCCGCTTGTATCAGGCAGTCGTCCAGGTATGGATAAATTTGGATTCCTGTAGCCTGCAATGAGCGATTACTGATGCCAGGCATTTTGTGAATACTCTGGGCGCAGTAGATAAGCCAAAGGGCAATGCTGAGAATTGATAGTGCTCTGATCCTGCAAGAAATCTGAGGTATCTTCTGCAATTTGGTCGTATGGGGACGTGCAGGTATGCCTCCTTGAGATCTAGAGTTACCAGCCAACACTCCTTGCCCAGCATGGGAAGAAGTTGCTGTAGGGTCAGCATTTTGAATTTTGGAACAATGATGAATGTGTTTAAGGCGGACAGGTCGAGAATAGGTCTCCAACTTTTCTCTTTTCTTGGTACTAGGAAAAGTCTGGAGTAGAATCCTTTGCCCTGTTCTGTAGGTGGAACCCTTTCCACAGCTCTCATCTTTGTTAATTGAGCTATCTGTTTTAGAGCTTCTGTTTTTTGATTTGGAGGTAGGTTTGGCATTCCTCTTTTACTGGTAAGGTGTGGAAATGAAACCTGTAGCCTTGGTCTATAGTTTGCAAAATCCACTTGTCTCTTGTGATATAGTGCCAATTTTTTGAAAATAAGGCTAACTTTCCACCTAAGGGTGCTGCTATTTGTTCCCTGGTAGGCGGTGTCAGAGCCAAGTCACTGTGATTGTCCTGTTGCAGTGGCAGTGGTTGTGTCTGTGCCTCGTTGGTTATTGCCTTGCCAGTGGCGTCCTCTGTAGGCACCTCCTCTGGATTGATTTCTGCCTCTGGAACGTCTATTCCTGCCTCTCTGAGGTTTAGAGGAGTCTGGAAAGGACCAATGTTTGGAAGGCCAGTTCCTGCTAAACCTTGGGGCTGAACCTGTAAGAAATCTTTAACTGTTTGTACAGATTTTGCCTTCTCTTCCATTTTCTTCATTACTTGCTGGGCAGGAGAACCAAATAGACTGATCTTATCCATAGGAGCATCTAATAGCTTTGCTTTAACATGATCCGGCAAGACCTGTTCTTTCAACCATGCATGCCTTCTTATAACTGTGCCAGTCATGGCTGATCTAAATGAAGCCTCCAGTGCATCATAGCCACATTTTAAGGAATGGTTACTAACCTGCTGAATGTTATTCACCATTTCTAAAACATATTTCTTATCTAAGGAATCATCAGAGGACAGTTTCTTAGTTAACTGATCAAGCATAAACTCTTGGTATTGGATCATATGAAACTGACAGTTCAAAGCTCTAGCTGAGAGAGTAGCAGAGGTGTAAACTTTTTTACCCTATCTCTCTAAGGACCTGGATTCCCTTTCAGAAGGGAGAGGGTTTTTTGCTGAGGTCGGCTACTGCCTTAGGCCCCTGGGAGATAGTCTCAGGATCTGCAAGGGAGCCTTGTATAGGTGGTGATGAGTGTCCGGGACCCTGTAAAACCTATCGGGCTTGGCAGGGGCAGGAGGTAAAGTATCAGGAGCAGTGCAAACATCATTAAATGCATCATCCACAACAGGAAGAACTGGAGGTATAGCTAAGGGCCTATGTTGCGGTAAATGTAGAAAGGTCCTAAGCCTTTTTCTTGAATCAGAGAAATCTTGTCCCTGCCATTGGAATTGCTCTCTCATGGCATGTAAGGTTTCCCCAAAGGAAAATTCCTCTGGTGGAGAGGCAGAAGGGATAGATTCTTCAGCATCGGAATCTTCATAAGTAGAAAAAGGAGCCTCTGGATGGTCTGTATTGTCTGAGTCATCAGAAGAGTCATCTGAGGACACTGGCTGAGGGGGCTCTGCTCTAGGTCTCTTTTCTGGAGGCTGAGAGGCCCTGTCTGGGTGAGATTGGGATCCCCTTATTAAAGAGATGAGATCCTCTGCCAGAGTAAGCATTTGAGAACTGGAACTGGGCCTGTGTGAGGGGGGCTTAACAGGCACAGATTTAGCAGATTTGGCTGCTTTAGCCCTGGCAAAGGCCTTTATAGACATGGCTGCAGGAGGCCTAGCAGCACCACGTGCTGGGGTAGAGACATCCAAAGGGATGGTGTCCGATAATTCTAAGGGAACCACATTAATAGGCAAAAGTTCAGAGGCCGATTCAACTAGGGTAGCAGGAGCCTCGGTAGTAGTCATGGATTCGGCTGAAGATTGACCGGTTTGCTCGGTTTCGGCCGAAACCGAGACACTCGCGGTTTGCTTAACCGTGGTTTCGGCCGAAACCGCGGACCGCGAGTGTCGGTCTTTTTCTTTGCGTTTCTTAACAATTTGAGAAGTCGGAGGATCCGACGGCATAATGTACGCAAAATCTGAGCCGAACTGTTCCGCAAACTCCGACCGACGCCTAAGCGTTCGTCGGTTGAAGGAAGCACAGGCTAAACAGGCTGCTACGTCGTGGTCTGGGCCTAAACAGGGTAAGCAGTAAGAGTGGAAATCTTTATGAGGTATTTGTTTCCCACAAGTTAAACAGTTATTCACTTTTTCTGACATCGGCTGAGGCAAGAAAGAGTCCCCAATGGGGTACTTAGCTTTTTAGAAGTCTTCGAAGTAGTATTCGGTAGTGGTAATCTCTGGATCTGACCGACCGGCACTTGCGAACAGCTTCTGCTTCGGGCGCCACGCGGCAAGAAAGACTGAGGAAAATGGCGTCGGCTGATGCCTTTATACCCGAAGACCAGCAGAGATGACGTCGGGTGAAGTGCGACACCAGCCGAGGCCAGACCCAGACTTTGGAATCCGGCCGACCGAAGGGCTGCCTGACGACAGGACAACCCATTTGTTAGGACTGCAGATGCATCCTTGAAGGACATCTGCTTTAGCGAGAGGTGTGTTCTGAATGGTTACATTATCCGCCATGCAGCCAGATTTAGGGTTCTGAGTTGGCTGTGCAGGATCTGATTGTTTTGTTGGGTCAGTAAATGAGGAATTTGAGGTAATGTCCAGGCTGGGCCTTGAGACAAGCTCTTTAGGATTGGGTACCAGTGCTGGCGTGGTCAGTCTGGGGCAATCAGTATCATTTCTGGCTTCTCTTGTCTGACCTTTAGGAGTACCTTGGGGAGGAGAGGCAGTGGAGGAAAGGCATATACTGTAAGGGTTTTCCAGCTGAATGATACAGCATCTACTTTCCATGCTTGCTTGTGATAAGTCCTTGTGCAGAATCTCTGTAGTTGGCAGTTGTGAGGGGAGGCAAATAGATCTATGTCTGGGCATCCCCATTTCCTTGCTATCATGCTGAAGATTTGTGGATCTAGTTTCCACTCGTGAGGATCCATGAGGTTTCTGCTTAGTTCGTCTGCCAGAGTATTTTTCTTTCCCGGCAGGAAATGTGCTTGCAGGTGTACTTCATAAGTCAATGCTGTGTTCCATAAAGTCATGGCTTGTCTGCAGAGGGGGAAGGAATGTGTGCCTCCCTGCTTGTTTATGTACCACATGACTGTAGTATTGTCCGTCTTTATCAGCATTTGTCCTGGATGAAGTAGATCCTTGAAGGCTGTCAGGGCATTCTGAACAGCTAGCATATCTTTTTGATTGATATGAAGATGCATTTGGCTTGCGGGCCATGTGCCCTGAATACATTTTCCTGCCATGTGGGCCCCCCAGGCATAATCTGATGCATCTGTTGTTAGTGTCTGCCTGGCTGTGGGTAGAGTGAATGGCTGTCCCTTGTTGTGGTGACAGGCCTGTGCCCACCATCGAAACTCCTGTTACAGGCAGGGAATGAGGGTAATTAATGTTTCCAGGCTAAGGCAATGTTGAGTCCAAACACTTTTTAGATACCATTGTAGTTTCCTCATATGCAGTCTTGCATATGGAATTAGTAGAATGCAGGATGCCATGAAGCCCAAAGCCTGCAGAATTTTTCTTGCAGATAACTGGGTCTTTGTTGCTAACATTTCGAAGTAAGAAGTCAGTTGCCTTTGTTTGTCTGGCGTGAGATAAGCCATCTGGGTAGTTGTATTTAAGCTTGCACACAGGAATATTATCTCTTGAGAAGGTACTAATTTTGATTTCTTTTCGTTGACCGTGTACCCTAGGCAAATTAGTAATCTTTTTACAAACGCCAGATGCTTCAGTAGAATGTCCTTGGTTCTCTGCTTGAATAAGGCAGTCATCCAAGTAAGGATATATTTGAATCCCCCTTTGTCTGCAAAAGGCAATTACTGGTGCCAGGCATTTTGTGAAGACCCTGGGCGCAGTAGATAAGCCAAAGGGCAGTGCAGAGAATTGGTAGTGCATTGAGCTAGCTATGAATCTGAGGTATCTTCTGCAAGATTGTCCGATTGGGACATGCAGGTATGCCTCTTTTAGGTCCAAAGTTACAAGCCAAGCCTTCTTGCCCAGCACGGGCAGAAGCTGCTGCAGAGTCAACCTTTTGAATTTTGGAACGTCCAGAAAAGTGTTTAGAATAGACAGGTCCAGTATTGGTCTCCAGGCTTTGTCCTTTCTGGGCACCAGGAAAAGTCTTGAGTAAAATCCTTGTCCCTGCTCTTGCTGTGGTACTCGCTGAATGGCCTTCATGTCCATGAGGGATGAAACTTGCTTTTGTGCCTCTGCCCATTGATTGTGTGGCAGGTCTGGCATACCTTTTGCCTTTGGCAGGGTGTGAAAGTGGAACCTGTAGCCCTGGGACACTATATTCAAGACCCATTTGTCCTGGGTGATCATGCGCCAATTTTGTAAAAAAAGTGCTAGTTTTCCCCCTAAGGGGGCTGCCAAAAGATAAGTGCTTGGTATTGGCAGAGGAAAGTCATTTGGGACTACTTCCTATATGGCTGTGATTTGTCTTCTCTGTTTTTGGAGGTAGACACACCCCATTGTTTAGGCCTGTATGAGCCTTGGGGCTGGGATCAGCCCCTAGGGCGTCTGTATCTGCCTCTTTGTGGCCTGTCTGACAGTGGAAAGGACCAATTCTTTGAAGGCCAGTTCCTGCTAAATCTGGGTGGCTGTACCTGTAAGAAATCCTTAACTGTCTGCATAGATTTTGCTTTATCCTCCATTTTCTTCAACACCTCTTCTGCCTTAACACCAAACAAAGTATCATGCTGTAATGGAGCATCCAATTATTTTGCTTTAACATGATCAGGCAGATTCTGTTCCTTTAACCAAGAATGCCTTCTAATGGCAGAACCCGTAACAGTGGCCCTACAAGAGGCCTCCAGTGAATCAAAACCACATTGCAAAGTATGCTTTCTCATTTGTTCAGCTGCATGCAATAAATCCTGCATTTCCTTGTTTTCTGGACATTCAGAATTTGTCAACATTTTCTGTTTTAGCAGTGACATTAAATATTGCTGATATTTAAGCATATGAAACTGACAATTTAAAGCCCTGACAGCCAAGGTAGCAGAAGTGTAAACTTTTTTCCCCCCATCTGTCCAGTGCCTTTGAATCCCTATCAGAGGGGACAGGGTTTTTTGCAGTGGAAGCCTTGACCCCTTTGGGACCCTGAGATATAGTTTCTGGGTCAGCAGCAGGATTTTTATATAGAAATTTATGAGACTCTGGAACCCTGTAGTATCTGCCTGACTTAACCGGTCGGGTTAGCAGGGAGAAGAGAGTCAGGAGACAGGCCGGACTCTGAAAATACATCATCTACAATGTCTAGAACAGGTGGAATAGCAAGAGGTCTGTGCTGATTTAGTAAAAGAAAGTCTCTGAGCCTTTTCTTAGATTCTGAGTAATCAGGAGGAGTCAGAGGAAATGGAAACCTGATCTGAAGATTCATATTCTGTCTCTTGCCTAGGCCTCTTATCAGGAGGGGGATGGGAACCCCTGATCAAAGTAATTAGGTCTTCGGCCATTTTAAGCATCTGTTTTTAGGCATGGAAGTCTGTCCAGGAGAATGCTGTACTTGTTTCTTTGTCTTTAGAGCTGCTTTAGTCTTTGCCTTTGAAGCTGAGGTAGGCTTTACATATAACTGTGTAGGTCTGAAAACATCCTCAGAAGCCGATGCCTGCTCAGCGGCTCTGGACCCATCTGAGGGAATAGTTTCTGAGTGTCCAATTTCTTGAGTATCCAGAGGCCTAGTTAGCTTCACGTGGGAGTCAGAAGTGGCCTGTGGCTCTGAGGTAGCAGGCGTCAGGGGCTGCAAAAGTGCCTCACTGAGAACCGGCGACTGGCCTAGCGGAAGCCTCGTCGTCGGTTTTGGACCTCGGATGCCTGTCCTTTTCCTTTTCCTTGTCCTTTTTATAAACTCTGGTCATCGGCTGTTCCGACAGCATTATATAATTAAATCTTCGGCCAAAGTAATGAAAGGCAAAATTGTACCAATGCTTAATAGTGCGTTGGTTAAATCTAGCACAAAACTGACAGCTAGCAACGTCATGGTCAGGACCTAGGCAAGGAATACAGTAAGAATGAAAATCCTTATGAGGTATTTGCTTCCCACAAGAAATACAATTGTTAACTTTTTCTGACATTGGTCTGGAGCAAGAAAAAAGTTTCCCCAACGGGGTACTTAGCTTTAATGAAGACTTTGGATCTGAAATTCGATTTTGAAAATCTCAGGAGTCGGCCGACCGGCACTTGCGAACTGCTTTTGCTTCGAGCACCGCACTGCAAGAAAGACTGCAGAAAATGGTGTCGGCTGCATCTTTTATACCCCTGGCGCACTGATGTCAGGGAAGAGACGACAGCAACCGACGCCGGACCAAGACTTTGGAATTCGGGCCGACTGCGGGTAGCCTGCCAGCAGGATAACCCAAGTGTAATGACTGCAACAGTGAAACACGATGAACATCAATACAGATCCCCAGTCTTTGGAGCTTCCTGCTGTCATTTGGTGAAAACAGTTCTTTTGAAATAGCAGAGATGGTTAAATAAAGCTGTTAAATAAAACAGTTTACTTCCAACTGACAGTCAAAAGTCAAAGAGTTTGAGCTTCAGATCATGTGATGTGGTCATCTTCAGCACTTACCAAGAAAGAAGTTGATTGCATAATTGAAATTGTTTTGTATAAAAATGGTAGGTAGTTGTTTGTAAATTTGTCTGATGAAGGAGAGACATTGGGCTCCCCGAAAGCGTTTTTGTGCTAACTTTATTTATTAAAGCAGCCTACTTGGGATTGTGTACCGTGGCTCATCTTTGTTATTTCTGGTTCGTGGAGTGATTTGTCTTTGACTTCACTTACCAAGAAAGTAAGATGATGGTTGTGCCAAAAACATGCTTAAGTGGGTTACAGTAGCTAAAGCAGCAGCACTACTCTGTAAACTGTGAGACACCTTTGCCCTTTTGACAAACATTAAGTTCATTTTATCAATGTAAATATTTAAAAAATCATGTAGTTATTTTTCAAAATGGCTACCAAGTGGCAAATAAAACTACTATCTCCTTTCATTGTAAAGAGAGAAACTTAATGCTTTGTTTTCCCTGAAAGAGCAAAACACACACATTCTAAAACAGAACTAATATAAAGAGGGCATATCAAAAAATTAATACCTCCTGATTCATCCTTGCATCAAATTCATCACAATTAACAAGCATAAACAAACATCTATGAAAAACACTAATATTAAGCTATATTGGTTCACTTAAATACTGCGGTGGTGGTGCTGCGGTAGCGTTGTCGCCTCACAGTTAGACGTTGCACGTTCGATTCTCAGTTAGAGCATCTTCTGTGTGTCGACATGCGTGAATGGGCGTTCCTTCGTTGAAGGTTGTGCGTTAGGCCCGGCAAGCCAGCACGTAAAAATCTACTGCCAGTCATTAGCGGACCGGAGTTCCGCTGTGGCGACCCCTAACCGGGAAAAGCCGAAAGAAGACTATTGGTTCACTTAAATAAAAAGTAAACCAATCTTAAAATGATCAAATGTAAAATAAATAAATAAGCAAATAGAAAAGTTAATTGTCAGAATGCAGTTATTTTACATGTCAAATAAACCTGACAACTATTGCAGAAGGGTTATTAACATGCCACATTCATCATTAACACTAAACACAGTCTATTTATTTGTCTATTTATTTATTGATTTTTTTAATAGACTAATCAAAAAGGACTCATTTCAGCCATTGCCAGGATGCAGACAGCAAAAATGTTACCAAATGAACAACAGTTTACAAATGCAAACTACACAGTTACATAAAAATATACAGAAGTCATACATGAATGATATGCGAGTATATGTTTAACAGGTTTGCTGATATTCTAAGCATTTACATGTTTACTTAATATGCATAGTAACACAATGGTAAAATAGCATAAACAATATTAGGGCAGTTTCTAGTGAAAAGAAAAGTTGTTCACAATATAACAAAATTGTTAATGATGCAATAGTTAAGCCATGTAATTCACTACAGTCACACTAAATCAGATGTGTCCAACCCGCGACCCTCAGAGCTCTTCCACGCGACCCATGACTCTTAAGTCCAAATTCAACATTTTTCCCGGGTTTCTTCTGCACCTGCAACCTTTAACCGCAATATTGTTGTGCACATGCGCAAAACGCACCCTTCCAGTTTAGTTTTTCGCACCGACTAGGACTTGTGTGTTCACGCCAAAGAGCTGGGTTGTAGGGTTCCTCGTTTGCATGGAAGACAAATCTGTTGTTGGCTAATCTAAAGTCTAAACCAGACATCAACTCCGACCAAACTGTATTTAAGCTGGTAAGTCTAACTACCAGAAGACAGGCATTATTTATTTATTTATAAAACAAGTTCGGTACTTGCGTATTATCGCAACCACATTCCAAACAACTCGCTCTTGGTATAGTCACACATGTGGTTGATGTGCCGACAAATTTATTAACGTAATGTTGTGAAATGTGATTCTTTCCAGTGTTGTTTACTTCTCCTTTACAGTTTGACATTTAATGTGGGTAGTAATGAAAGAAACGGGGGTTCCGTGCCAACTCATTTAATGATTTAAGTAGGACAACAAGTGGGTAGTAATGAAAGAAACCGGAGTTCTGTGTCAACACATTTAATGATTTAAGTAGGACAACATGGCATTTCATGCTTCCACAGCCATCCTACATTTTGTTCTGTCCATGAATATTTTCCAATGTGAAATGTACAATTATAACCTTTTCTGAAATGGTGGTTTTCCCGTACATGACGTGGTAAAACTTTTTTGAACTGTATTGTCAGTGATGCCAACATACTGAGTGCCATCCTTACACTTTCAAGGATGCCTCAGAGGTCATGCATGCATTGTACTCCATTACAGAGCAGGGATGCACCCCGCAGTATTTGTGAAACGATGTCAGCGATGGAAGTCCACTGATGCACACATTTTATTATTAACATTTTTTATTTACCAATCTGTTTTACACATAATAAATGTTGTAAACTTCTCATTCACTTTGTTTATTACTCTAAATTTCTGTACTTCCGCATATTTTAACCATCCTGTGACCTTCCTAGTTGAAGTTGTTAGTAAGCCATTAGTATGTGTTCCACATTTTGCCCATTTGTTCCACATTATGAAGACGAGTGTTCCTCATTTTGGTGATGGAAGGTTGAGAGCTATGCTTTCAGGCGTGTTCTTCGGATAAATTAAATTTGTGATTTATGACATCAGATTAGAAAGGGATGCAAGAAAGTGAACTACTGAGCCATGTCAGGTTGTTACTCCTTGCAAATTAATTGAGGACTCTTACATATAAACATCTGTCTCCTATAAGCTATCACATTCAGTATGTGTTAATGCAGCCAAAACTTGAAATATGATAACCTTTATTTTTCTTTTGACATTAAGTAGAATGGGGTAGATTAAATAATGGTGGGACTAGGTTTCAAATTTTCTTCAGAAATATACATTCAGCTGAGTTTCAGAATTGTTTCAGAAATATACATTGAGCATTATGAGAGAAACACTTTGCTGGCATATTTATGGTAATGTTTTCAAAGGGGATTCCCAACATGAATGAAACCAATGTGCAGAAACAGGGCAGAAGGGGCAGAGAATTAATCATTTTATATACAATTAATTTCCACACCTGATTATTGACAGCAAAGCTTGGGGGTGGTAGATATGCACTCTGTTCCAGTCCTACAGAAAGACCTTTGGAGTTTAGTGCATTTTTTATTTATTTGTTTTGGTAAAGAAAAAAATGCCTCTTTTTTTCTTGTTCCTGTCAGTTGGCTTTTCCTTATATAATTACGTTATAAGGAGGGAACCATTGTCCAACTACCACTGGATTGACTAGGAAGGGGTTCCTTGTCAAGATCTTTGGAATTTAGAATGAATAATGACAATTCCTTGGGATATTCATCCAGGACATCAGGTGATGAAGTTGCAAGCTGGGAGGCATTCACATCCTTTAATTTTATTCAACTGTATGTGAGGGAGGCAGCATGTTGGGTCTTGAATCAGTCAGGCTTGTGGAACTCAAAAGTGGTAGGTTAGACTGTGGTTCAGAGGTATGGATGATTTTGGGTTCTTGGAGGAATGAGAGGTATGCCTACTTCCAATCTCCCTTACTTATATGTTTGTTAAAGTTAACTTACCACCATAAGTGCATAGATTAGATTAGAATTCTGAATAATGTTGTTCTGGTCGATTCTTAAAAACAAGTTTTTTTCTCTCATCTGGCAAATCATTGACAACTGAAGTTACTAATAACAATGCAAAACCTGTTGTTCCATCAACTTTCTGAGTTTATAAAAGCAATATTTTAACTGTTAACATCAGTCTCTGACTTCAGCCCTCTGTCCCCAACTACTTTTGGTTCTGTCCAACTCCAGATGTCTTACTTAAACCAACAGATACATATGTTTACCACCATTAATTTACAATGCCAACTGCTTCCGAGGCTGGAAATAATAAAAAAATAAAGTGCACAATGAATCATCGGTGAACTGGTTAACCTTCCTGCCCTAGCGCTCGCCCCTTAAGTGTGCACACTGCTTTACCACTTAGCATGCATATCATCTGTAGGTCAAGCCATGTAGGGCATGAGGCGTACATTCTGTTGGCCATTTATTACATGAGCTTTTGAATTAGAAAGCACATAACGGATCCAAATGGATTGCTGAAATAGTACAGAGCTAGTGATCGTGGCAAGAGTCAGAAGAAGGGGGGGGGCCTTTCCTTTATTAAATATACTGGGTACGAAGATCACTCCACCGCCACCCCACTTTAGCTGTCATCTTGCGTAAAATTTCGGGTTATTCCTTATTTAAAAAAATGATCAAGCTTGTCCTTTACTAAAAGGTTTGGTCAATCTCAACAACTTTCTTTCAGTCAGTTTTAGGATTGGCCATTTGGTTAAATTCACAACAGCAGACCTTGGTTAATTTTTCTTGTTTACTGCTTGAGTTAATTGTTTCTCCTTGGTCTTTTTCAAGTTTTACGTCAGTCAGGTCAAAAGGAATTTAAAGGAGGGGTGGCTATTACATGAAAACTGGTGATATTTTTATGAAGAGAGGATTTAATTTTAGGCAATGCCTCCTTGCTTTATTTTATTCATTTTTTTCTATGCTTTGATTACCCACTGAATCCAGTTAATGGTGACAGAAGAGCCAGACCTATCCCAATACTCATTGGATATAAACAGTGGTCACACTTTTTCACTCCTGACCAATCATAGTAGTAAAAGAAATAAAAGATAATTTCAACAAGTAGATGAGAATCATGATTTGCAGTAGTAACAGTTTGTCACCATCTTGTGAAGCATCACAAATGTTTAGTACGGATATGAGCCTCAACTGACTATTATCAGTGTAGATTTTGCTTTGGCATTTGTATTAAGTAAAAAGAGAGGGTGTCACTTTTGGCAGGAAGGTACGAGAGGACAGTTCAGAGGTAGTAATAGTAATGTAATAGTAATGTTCTGATTCTGGCTTTTAGTTTAGAAAATGGTAGACTGGTAAAATTATGGTGATGCCAAAAGCAAGAAATATTGCCAGTGCCAGATGAAGCATGTCTTAAATAATTTCAGGGACAGATTCCAAAGCTAGAAACAGAAGAATACATGAGCCCTTTGGACAACATATGGACATTAAGGACATGATGGAAGACATGGACATCTTTAAGAAACCAGCAAAATCAGAGGTATGATCTCATACAAATTGAAGGGTTCTTACCTGTTAATTTTTTATTTATTTTTTTTTTTTTTTACAAATAAACTAAGATGTTAAACTAAGATGTCAGAGTTACTTGTTATTTTAAGAATTAGAATGAGAATTTGAATTTTAGGGCAAATATTATGCATTTATTACATTTATTCATTGTTCAAATTTACCTACAATACAGCCAGGGGGTCGACTTTGGTCGCCCACGACAATGATACAGTTAACTATATGATACATTTTACATGCGGCCCCAAGACAATTTCTGTTGATTCAATGTGGCCCCTGCAAGTGAAAAGGTTGGACACCCCTGTACTAAATAATATGTGACTTTGAAAGCAACAAGGCAAAAATGTGTCAATTTCAAGCAGTGGGAGAAAGATATGAGATGAGATAATGCATTACATTCAGTTTACACTTTTTTTCAATAAACATCTTTATTAAATCATCACAGATGACATAGGCAAACTTACATTTATATAAACATTGACACCACTTTAGTTGGCAAACATTATACAATGGAACTTCGTTAATACGGGGCAGTCAAGTGTACAAACGAAATGGCATTCAAATATATATATATATATATATATATATATATATATATATATATATATATATATATATAATATATACATATATATACATATATATATATATATATATATATATATATATATTGTGCTAAGTAATAAACATTTGGACACTAAAAATCACTGAGAGAAATTCAATTTTAATGCATTTCAGCAGACGCTATGCAACCCAGAACACCAGTACACAAATTTAAATCATGAATGCCTATTGACACAAGCAGTCACCAAAAAAACACCAACAAATTGTCAAAAATGTTATTTAAATTTAACAATAAAGTGTAACATTAAATAAAATGGCAATTCAAAACAGTAAAGTACGGTACTTTATTCAGATGTCCTGTACCACATGTTAACTACTTTAAGTGCATCTAACAAGACAAAAGCAGCAAGACTTGATAGCAATCGAGTCCAACATTTGTTTCCTTGAAAATACTGCAGTAAGCAATAAAATACTCTTGTATGATACAGCAGATACATATATATATATATATATATATATATATATAGTAGATATCTTTGTGCTACATACAGTACTGCACTGCATTGTACAGTAGAAGTACAATACTGTAACTATCACACTGTTAGCAAGCACAATGGAAACAATTAAAACATGCACTGAGCAATACAGTAAAACTCTGCAATAAATGAACAATGTTAAAGTACAGTAAACCAGAAAGAAGTAATTCACAAATAAAGTGGTGATACTCTAATATAATGATCAGATACCTTTGAGTAGATTCATAGGTAGGTACTAGGCTATCATCTCAAGGGCCTCCATAAGCCTAGCCAACAAGGTTCCCTGGCTTACGCCACCCAAGAAAGTTATTTTGTTATCTTTTGGATAGGAAAATAGCTTTTAGTGAGGTCAAGCTAAGTGTGTACTGTAAATGTGTTCCCAGCAAAACAGCATGAGTAATTCCTGTTTCTGTCTTTATGCATCCCCCCCATGGTGTAGAATGGGGAACAAAATTAGGGATACCGTACATGTGTACAGTATCTTCCTTGATGGGGGGGGGGGTATTATAACCCACATATGATCTTATTGGAACAACGTAGCCATTGTAATACAGCTACTGAAGTTTTCAGACTAATCTGATGCCTTAATGAGTTGACTCCTGACAATGATTCACATTGATCTTTTGTCCCCTTTTGTTTTCTGTCAGTTGACCATTATTACAGTATTAGGTCTATGTGAACAAGAAATATATTACACAAGTATACTGTACATGACCCTTAAAAAATACACGACTTTTATGTGCTCGCATGCTTCTGAATAAACTCAGTTAGTTTTAGTCTCTTCAGGCTATTGACTCATTTTTTTCTTGCAAAATCAGCAATACACATCAGGTGCATTAAATCCAATGGCTATGCACCTTGCTCCTCCGTGAATCTCATACATTTTTCCACAGCAGAGACCGCTTCACATGGCGAAGTTTTCAATGTCGGTATGGATGAGGCATCACTGTCGCTGTGTCCGCCAATTTGGTCTACGTTATGTGAATTAGCCATAGCCAATTTGGTCTGAACTGCTTGTACAATGCCATCATCAGACATTAATTCCATAACAGGAACACCCCATCCCTTCTTTCATCAGATTTAAACCATTCATTAATACAGTCTTGAGAGGTTTCAATGCTGAAATCTTATCTCATACATTTGTGCCTCTTTTTCTTGATTTGTTTGACTGTCTTGATATCTGTTTCAGTGAATATCCTTTAAAGTCATATTCAGATTCAGAAGAGCTATCAAGGTCTGGCACAGGGTCGGTCTGAGCCTGAGTGAAGGCATCACACAGACTTGTCATTCTACAGTTTTCTATTGACTGTTTTTTTAATATCATGTCATGACTGCTGAATCATATAAAATGTCTTTTAGGTTTATTTTTTGTAAAAACTCAGGAATATGAGCAGTTTCAGAAGACACCAAGGTCAAAAATTAACCCATGTTTATAATTGTGCATGAAATTTTTAATAACTCCTTGATCTAAAGATTAGATTTTTGATGTGGTGTTCTTGGGTAGTAAATACATTAATTTCACATAACGGTAAAATTCATGTTATCAGCAGGTGGATGAGCAAGACAATTTTCCAGCAACAACAATGCCTTCTTTTCAAGTTTTTGAGCATGCAAGTGTTTTTTAACCACTGGAACAAAATATCTGTGGAACTAATCATCAAAAATGGCACTCGTCATCCACACATTCTTACTGCATATTCTATAGACAATGGGCAATCTTATTTTATTCCAATGATTTAAACAGAGTGGATTTTCAAAACGTCCTATTGGCAGGGGAGGTAACTTATGATTTCCAGTTTTGTTGGTGCAAAAAAGTAAAGTGACCTTATATTTTACTTTTTTTTATATCCAGTCCATTGATTAGGGTAATCTTTTAAAGCTAAAGTTTTATCAGGCAATAATTTAGTAAACAAGGCTGTTTCATCACAGTTATACACCTGTTCATCAGTTAAGCCTCAATTTTCAAAAACATGTTTTAAAGTGCTTGAGAAAAACCTAGCAATGGCTTCGTCTACCAATCGGGATTCTCCAGATATTAAAACTTGAGCAATACTACGACGCTTTTTAAACCTATCAGTAAAACCATTGCTAGCTACAAATGATTCACCATGGCCCATCAGATTTACAAATTTCTCCGCTCGTGTTTGGAGAATTGGGCCACTAAGCGGTGTCCCCTTAGCTCGCTCTTGCCTGACCCACAAGCGTAATGCTCAATCTACCTCTGGCTTGTTTGAATATTTCACCTATTTTTTTTCAAGGGCTTCAGTGGAGTCAATAGCCTGATTGAACTTTCGCAAGCCACATTCCTTCTTAAGCCAACCATGAATCGTTGATTCATTAATGTTTAATTCTGAAGAAACTTTGGCTTGGGATTCACCATTATGAATCTGCTCCACTGCTGCTAATTTTTCATCAACAGTGTAGTTTTGTTTGCGCTTGCCTCTCTCCATTACTGCACTTAGCCCTATTAATGACACTACAGTAACTGAAATAAATGAAATGCACTACTGTACGTCTCACCAGTATTGCCATCAAACTGCAAAGAAATCTTACCTTTTAGTTGGAAAAGATAGTCCTTCATCCATGTGACCACAAGAAGCACATTCTGTACCAGTGTACTGCATTTTAATGAATACTGTGCACTAATTTCGCAACTGTGGGAGGCAAGTCTTTACTGTTTATTAACCAGGATCATGTACAAATTAAGCACATATTAACAAAGTTCCACTGTACATCACAAACACCACTGAAACAACTGTAGTTGCAAACATTATACGTCACTTATAATCTATACAGTCATTGTCAGTTAAGCATTATTTGGCTCACTCAAATCCTGTCTCTTAAACGCTGTTCCTTCTCTGCATATATTGTTCCAACAATTCCCATTTTTTTTCTATGTAGTTTGCGCCATCCCTTTTCTAAAGATCCCAACTCCAGTTGCTTTATCTCTGCTACTATAATTCACTACTCTAGTAAAGTTGGTCTAGACTTTGATTTCCATTTTCTAGCAATTGCTTTTTTGGCAGCCACCATAATTAGACTCAGCAAAGCTTTACTATGTCTAGTAAATTCCAATTCTGTGTCATAGCTCAAAAAAATCATCACCCCAGTCAGTCCAATCCACTCACTCAGCATCTCTGACAGAGCAAATCACAGGAAATCCCGAAAGTCTGCCAGCACATTGCACTCCCAACAAATACGTTCCTAGCCACCTCTTTCCTGCCCGTCACGCCTCCAACATTTGATATCCACCTGAGGAAAACTACTTTGGAGTCTACTTGGGGTACAAAAATACCTGTGCAAACACTCCAAGGCAAAGATCCTAAATCTTCTAGACTTTGTTGCATATTTGGGAAACATGCATATATCCCCCCATTGTCTCTTTGGGAATTGCTTATCCAATCTCTCTTCCCAATCCTTTCTAAGTTCCTCTGACTGATTCTTAAAATTATCATGCAATATTTTATATGCTCTACTAATTATTCCTTTTTTAATGGCAACTTCTGTTCCAGATTCTATTACAAACTCTACAAGTGTTAGTCTTTCATCTAGGACCCCTCATTTCTTTCTCTTTGTCTATAATCGGATATCAATCCTTGATAGGGAAGGCAATCTATAACCTGCAGTCCAAATACATTCTTGGCCTCTTCACAATTTATTACATTTCCCATTCTAGTTATTTGCTTCCAATACCTTGGCTCCTTTGCCAGTTTTCTCCAATAAATTCAAGCCACCTTTTGCCTATTATCTGTATCTCTAACCACAGTCATCCCTATCAGGAGAATCACTTTTCTCCATTCTCATTTTGGTTTAGGTCTTAGAATATCACCTGCTACATTATGACTATAATATTCTGTATACTTTTTGTTGTTATCCTTAAGAGTCTGCATCCAAAATCCCAATCTCTCCTTTTTTCTTGAGCATCCCCTCTGTATCACCATCATTCCTTTCCACTTTGGATTATAGTTTTCTGATTGAGCTATGTATAAAAGCCTTAACCGTGTAGCTCTAAAATACTCCCTCAAATTGGGTAATCCAAGTCTGCCTTGTTCTATTGGAAGAACCAGCTTATCCCACTTGACCCTTGCTGTCTTCCATTCCCAGATAACATTCTTCAACTCTTTTTAATTGCTATCCACAGCTCTTCCTCTGGTTGATAAAAATATGCCTAACCTGTGTATTAGACTAAACGGGTTAAAAACATTTTAATTGCTTGTAACTTAGAATCCATACCCATATAACCCATATAAAGCTTCCAGTTTCTCAAAATTTTGTTCTTTCCTTAGCTGCCTTAGCAGTCTCATTTCTAATTCATACTCTTAAATACTTCATTTTATCATGTCCCCATAAATACGGATATTGTTGGACCAGTTCGTGTGTGGGTACATAATTTACTGCTATTGCCTTTGTTTTAGCTTCATTAATTTTGTATTCCGAGAAGATGTAAAACTGTCTTAAAATGTTCCATAACATTGTAATGTCCCTTTCTGGTTTTGTCATGTATAAAATAATATCATCTGCAAATACAGCCAGCTCTTCCTGACTACCATATTGATTGTATCCTTGAATTTCGAAGTCCCTTATTTTCTTTGCCAATGGTTATAAATATAACTCAAACAACAAAGGGGAAAGCAGACAACACTGCCTGGTTCCTCTACTCGACCAGAAATTATCAGAGAGGACCCAGACCCCACCCACTTTAAACTTTTGCCTCCAATCCATCATATATGCTCCTAATCAACCTTATAATTACAACAGGGAAAGCAAATGCTTTCATTGCCATACTCATGAATTCTCAGTCTACTCTGTCAAATGTTTTCTCTGCAATCAAGACTCCCCAATAACAGTGGTATTTTCGTATATTATGCTTCCTTCTGGATTATCAATGTTCTGTTAATATTGACAAATGTTTGCCTCCCCACCACAAAACCACACCGATCCATATCTATCAATTTTGCTATCACTTTTGCCATTCTTTTAGCCATTATAGACATAAGCATTTTATAATCATGGTTTAGTATTGAAATTGGCCTGTATGAAGCTGGGTCCAATGGATCTTTACCCTCTTTTAGGTATTACCATTACCATCGCCTTCTTCCAGGATGCTGGTGCTTCTCATCCTCTTAAAATACTTTTAAACAAAACCTTCCAGCTGTTTGTCAGTTTTTCCTCCTAACTTCCAAACTTCCACAGGAATACCATCAGTTCCTGGGGACCTTCCTGTAGATTGGTTATCCACAGCCATTTTTATCTCATCTCTTCCTATCCTGTTAGAAATTGAGCCTCATCTACCTCTAACCTTGGCATATTTAATACTTCCATAAACATTTCCATTTGTACCTTTTCTTGATTTCCATATTTCTCGGCTTTATACAAACTTTCATAAACGTTTCAAAATATATCTAATACTTCTACAGGATCTCTTGTTATATTCCTTGTTAAAGGTTCCCTAAGCTTGGTGACAGACCTTTCGAATTTCTGTTGCCCGAGTCGTTGTGCTAACAGTTTTTGTGCTCTAGAATAATTATCAAAATTTTCTAAACAGCAATTTTTCTAAACTCATGCATACTATCAAGGTAATCCCTTATTTTCTGTTTAGTATTCTGCAGTTGCTCCTTTTCTTGTTCTGAGAGATTCCCCTATTTTGCAATACTTTAACATTTGTCAGTCTCTCTAAATAATTCTTGTTACTTCTTAGCCATATCTCCCTTTCCTTCAATTCTACCCTAGTTTTAAGTTCCACTTTAATTTTATACCACTTCCTAGCTACATTTTTAGAAGAAATTTCTATCTTCTCTAGTAGCTTTTGAATTAATTCCAAAACCCATTCCTTAAATTCCTCCCTTTTCAGCAGATAGGTGGGAAAGCGCCAGTGTCTCATTTTATTTCCTTTTCTTGCACTTTTATTTTAGTTATTATTGGCACATAATCTGAAATAGTTATTGGGTGTGTTTCAAGACCTTCAATTAAATGCACATATTCCTGTGAGATACAAATTCTATCTAGCCTTGCTCAGTTTTTGTATCTTGGAAAATATGTAAATTCACTCCGAACTCCTAGTACTGAATTCACATCTTCCATGCCAAATATTTAATACAATTTTTCAAAAATCTACCCTCCTTTGTTATATTTTCCCTTCTAGGCCCTCCAGACACATCTTCAGTGTTGCAAACCAAATTCCAGTCTCCACCTATAAGTAATATTCCTTGCTGAAAGCTGATCATTTCTCCCAGAATTTTCTTAAGCGCCATTATAGCAGTTTTAGGTAGAATGTAAATGCATACCAGTGTAATCCTCCTCCCTTGTCAGTAGCCCCTTAGTATTATATATCTTCTATTATCTTTTTTCCTCTTCTATCACTACTGGAGCTCCTCTTGCAATTAATGTAAGTACTCCTCTTTTCCTTTGCCTCTAATATAATAACCATCCTGAAAACTTTTCTTTATCAAATTCACATGTTCAGTTCTTTCCTTGTGTGTCTTCTGTAGCATAACTATTTGTACTCTACATTTTGTAATATAGCTCACTACTCTTTCTTTTTTATATTTATCTATAAAACCATTCAGATCGAAAGACACTGCAGAAAGCATAATTTTCTTACATAGCTATTCTTACCACATTTTATGTATAATTGCTTTTTGTTAAATGTCTAGTTCCAACTTTTATGTTACATGCATATACTGTTCGGCAGGTTGGTCTTTTACATAGTTGTTTCTTGCCATATCCATTTGAGCCTATGTCACATCTTACACAACTTTTTTTTGAAAGTTCTCAAACAGAACAAACAACCCACAACCAAAACCCCCTAAAACCTATTAACTTAATAGCAATACACAAAGCTATGTAAATCTTCAAATATTGAAGTTTTTGTTTCCTAATACGAAAGTACAGCTGTGTACACTTACCATAAATGTAGATGTTAGAGTGTATTCACTGTTGCAGTCAACACTTGGGTTATCTTGCCAGGGGGAGCCCTCAGTCAGCCCGAATACCAGAGGCTTAGTATTTATGTGTCGGTTGCTGTCACTCCAGGACTGACGTCAGGTCTTCAGTCGTTTAAAATCAGGCAGCCGACATCATTACATCGGTTTTTCTTGCCCCAACTGTCAGGAGCCCCCAAATAGGGAGCTAGGTTATGGTGGAAGAACACCACCAGTAAAAAGTAAATATCAAAAATTCCCTGTAAGCAGAGTGGGAGAGAGAGAGAGAGAGAGAGAGACAGAGAGAGACAAGGGGGATGGAAGGTGGGAAACCAGGACTGCAACAGTGAATACACTTGAACATCTACATTTATGCTAAGTGTACACAACTGTACTATGTTGTTCGTGTTTCACTGTTGCAGTCATCACACTTGGGTTGATTCCCAAAGATGAAAAAAGGAAGGAGGCAGTCAAGAAGATTGGGGGCTGGCTAGGATGCCCTGCAAGTTTGCAGTGGCAAAGCCTGCCCTGGATTTGTAGAAGATAGGCAAGGTGGTAATGCTTAGTGAAGGTATGAACAGATGTCCATGTTGCAGCCTCCAGGATGTCCCTGGTGGGGACCCCTCTGAGAAAAGCTGCAGAAGGGGAGGTTGTCCTGGTGGAATACGTCCTGACCCCCTTTGGGTGCAGTTTCCCATACTATTTGTAGCAGAAATGGATGCAGCATGCTATCTATTTGGATACTGTTTGTTTGGATATGGCCTTGCCCTCTGCCCCTGCTGTGAAGCTGACTAGCAATTGGTCAGTTTTTCTAAAAGATTTAGTCCTATTCAGATAGAATCTGAGCTGTCTGCACACATCTAGAGAGTGCAGAATCCTTTCCCCCTTGTTTTTGTGGATTAGGGAAAAAGGTGGGCAAATGAATGGATTGGTTTAGAGCCACATTGGACACCACTTTAGAGAGTGCAGAATCATTTCCCCCTTGTTTTGTGGATAATGGAAAATGGTGGGCAAATGAACGGATTGGTTTAGAGCCACGTTGGACACCACTTTAGGCATGAAGGATGGGTTACTCTTGAGGGAGACCCTGTCAGCATGGAAAATGATGAAGGACTCTACAGCCATCAGTGCTTGTAGCTCTGAAACTTTTCTAGCTGAAGTGAAGGCCAGAAGCAAGGCTATTTTCCAAGAGGGAATTTTAACTCTGCTGATGCTGCAGGTTCAAAGGGGTAGGGTGAGCTTTTCCAACACAAAGTTAAGGTCACAAGCTGGGGTAGGAGCTCTCCTGGGTGGCCTTAAGTTGTTAGCCCCTCTTAGGAACTGTTTGAGAGGGTGTGAGAAGAGAGGTGGCTCTGTGCTGTAATGAGTAGAGACGGCAGAGGCATGAATTTTAATAGAAGAGAAGGATAGACCCTTGTGCAGTAGGTCTGCTAGGTAATCCAGGATGAGAAGTAGGGAGGGCTGTGCCATTTCAGTTCCCTTAGCCTGGATCCAGGTGCAAAACATTTTCCACTTGTCAGCATACAATTTTCTAGTGCTGGGGCATCTGGCCTCAAGTATAACATCTAGAACTTGTTTGCTTAGGCTGGCAGCTTGAGGAGAGGTCAGAGAATAACCAGGCTGCCAGGTTAAGGGTCTGCAATTGGGGATGCATGAATTCTCCATCCTTCTAAGTCAGGAGTGTTGGGATCTGAGGTAGGTGCTATGGTGACAGGCTGCGCAACAGTGGGTACCAGTGCTGGCGTGGCCAGTCTGGGGCAATAAGGATTGTACTGGGTTTTTCTTCCCTTATTTTGAGCAGTACCCTTGAAATGAGTGGTAGAGGGGGAAATGCATAGACCGAAAGGTTTACCTATTGTAAGGATAGAGCATCCACTTTTCAGGCCTTGCTGTGAGGCTCCCTGGTGCAGAATTTGCTGAGCTGATGATTGTAGAGGAAGGCAAAGAGGTCCACATTCAGGGTGGCCCATTTCTGGGTTACAAGGGTGAAGGTTCTGTGGTCCAGATGGGTCTAGCAGGTTTCTGCTTAAGTTGTCTGCCACAGAGTTTAGGGAGTCTGGCAGGAAGTGTGCTAGCAGGTGAATTTGCATGGCTGAGGCCGTGTGCCAAAGGGTCATGGCAAACCTGCAGAGAGGATAAGAGTGAGTCCCGCCCTGCTTGTTGATGTACCACATCGCTGTGGTGTTGTCTGTTTTGATCAGTAGAGGCCCCGGGGAGAGTAGGGGTCTGAAAGCTGTCAGGGCGTGCTGAACAGCTAGCAGCTCTTTTTGGTAATGTGCAGATGTATTTGATTTGGGTTCCAGTGGCCCTGAATGCACCTGCCATCCAGGTGTGCATGCCAGGCACAGTCTGATGCATCTGTGGTGAGTGCCTGGGTGGTGTAGGATTGTGAGCAGGGAAGTCCCTAGTTGTGGTTGCATGCTGCTGCCCACCAAAGAAAATCTTTCCTTAGACAGGGTATCATTGGTATGATAGTTTCCAGGTTTTGAGAGTGTTGACACCAAATGTTTTTTAGGTACCATTGTAGTTTCCTCATATGTAGTCTGGCATATGGAATGAGTAGAATGCAGGAGACCATGAACCCTAGAGCTTGCAAGATTTTCCTTACGGATAACTGGGTTCTGGTGGCTAGTTGTGAGAAGTAGCCTATCAGGTAGGCTTGTTTTTCTAGAGTAAGGAATGCCATCTGGGATGCTATGTCCAGGCTTGCACCCAGGAATACAATTTTTTGTGTGGGGACTAGTTTTGATTAATTTTCATTGACAGTATACCCAAGGAAGGTCAGTAGGTCCTTTACAAAGGTCAGGTGTTGTAACAGTTTTTCCTGACTGCCTGAATCAGGCAATCGTCTAAGTAAGGGTAAATTTGAATACTTCTTTGTCTGCAAAAAGCAATGGCTGGGGTTAAGTATTTTGTGAAAACTCTGGGAGCAGTGGTTAAGCCAAAGGCAAGCGCAGACAACTGAAAGTGCAAAGGTCCTGCCCTGAACTATAGATATTTCCTGCAAGATTCCCTGATTGGGATGTGTAGGTAGGCCTCTTTTAGGTCTAGGGTGGCTAACCAAGCATCTTTGGAAAGCACAGGAAGAAGCTGCTGGAGTGTGAGCATTTTGAATTTTGGTATCACCAGAAAGGTGTTTAGAATGGATAGATCTAGGATTGGGTGCCAGGTGCCCTCTTTTCTGGGTACCAGGAAAAGTCTGGAATAAAAACCTTGGCCTATCTTTTCTGCAGGAACATGCTGAATTGCCCTCATGGAGAGCAGGGAATGGGCTTGCTTTTTGGCATCTGCCCACTGGTTTGGAGGAAGATCTGGGAACCCTTTTGGGGTTGGCAGAGTGGGAAAATAAAATTTGTATCCCTGGGACACTATGTTGAGGACCCATCGGTCGTTGTTAATAGAGGCCCAGTTGTTTGCATGGAACGAGAGTTTTCCTCCTAGGGGTACAAGCAGGTGGGCAGAGGTAAGGGGTGGAGGTGTGAAGCCATTGTGAGTTCTTACTATAAGGGGGTGGCTTAGCATTCCCTGTTTTTGAAGAGGAGGAACTCCATTGCTTAGATCTCTGCATTCCCTGGGACTGCTGTCTAGGGGGGTTCTGTTTCCACTGGGTCTGGGCTGAACTGGCCTGGGGGGGGGCTGGAAAGGACCAGTGCTTGGAGAGGCAATGCCTACTGAACTTTGGAGGCTGGACCTGTATGAAGTCTTTAACTGTCTGCATAGATTTAGCTTTTTCTTCCATCTTTTTTAAGACCTCTTTTGCCTTGGTGCCAAACAAATTGTCTTTGTTCAATGGAGCGTTCAATAATTTTGATTTGACATGGTCTGGCAAGGTCTGTTCCTTAAGCCAAGCATGCCTTCTAAGGACAGAACCAATGACTGCTGCCCTGCAAGATGCTTCTAGGGCATCAAAGCCACTCTGCAAGGTGTGCTTATTATCTTGGCATGCAGAATGCATAAGCTCTTGTAATTAATTCCATAACAGGAACACCCCATCCCTTCTTTCATCAGATTTAAACCATTCATTAATACAGTCTTGAGAGGTTTCAATGCTGAAATCTTTCAGTATCTCATACATTTGTGCCTCTTTTTCTTGATTTGTTTGACTGTCTTGATATTTGTTTCAGTGAATATCCTTTAACGTCATATTCAGATTCAGAAGAGCTATCAAGGTCTGGCACAGGGTCGGTCTGAACCTGAGTGAAGGCATCACACAGACCTGTCATTCTACAGTTTTCTATTGACTGTTTTTTTAATATCATGTAATGACAGCTGAATCATATAAAATGTCTTTTAGGTTTATTTTTTGTAAAAACTCAGGAATATGAGCAGTTTCAGAAGACACCAAGGTCAAAAATTAACCCATGTTTATAATTGTGCATGAAATTTTTAATAACTCCTTGATCTAAAGATTAGATTTTTGATGTGGTGTTCTTGGGTAGTAAATACATTAATTTCACATAACGGTAAAATTCATGTTATCAGCAGGTGGATTGTCCAGCAACAACAATGCCTTCTTTTCAAGTTTTTGAGCATGCAAGTGTTTTTTAACCACTGGAACAAAATATCTGTGGAACTAATCATCAAAAATGGCACTCGTCATCCACACATTCTTACTGCATATTCTATAGACAATGGGCAATCTTATTTTATTCCAATGATTTAAACAGAGTGGATTTTCAAAACGTCCTATTGGAAGGGGAGGTAACTTATGATTTCCAGTTTTGTTGGTGCAAAAAAGTAAAGTGACCTTATATTTTACTTTTTTAATATCCAGTCCATTGATTAGGGTAATCTTTTAAAGCTAAAGTTTTATCAGGTAATAATTTAGTAAACAAGGCTGTTTCATCACAGTTATACACCTGTTCATCAGTTAAGCCTCAATTTTTAAAAACATGTTTTAACGTGCTTGAGAAAAACCTAGCAATGGCTTCGTCTACCAATCGGGATTCTCCAGATATTAAAACTTGAGCAATACTATGACGCTTTTTAAACCTATCAGTAAAACCGTTGCTAGCTACAAATGATTCACCATGGCCCATCAGATTTACAAATTTCTCCGCTCGTGTTTGGAGAATTGGGCCACTAAGCGGTGTCCCCTTAGCTCGCTCTTGCCTGACCCACAAGCGTAATGCTCAATCCACCTCTGGCTTGTTTGAATATTTCACCTATTTTTTTTCAAGGACTTCAGTGGAGTCAATAGCCTGAATGAACTTTCGCAAGCCACATTCCTTCTTAAGCCAACCATGAATCGTTGATTCATTAATGTTTAATTCTGAAGAAACTTTGGCTTGGGATTCACCATTTTGAATCCGCTCCACTGCTGCTAATTTTTCATCAACAGTGTAGTTTTGTTTGCACTTGCCTCTCTCCATTACTGCACTTAGCCCTATTAATGACACTACAGTAACTGAAATAAATGAAATGCACTACTGTACGTCTCACCAGTATTGCCATCAAACTGCAAAGAAATCTTATCTTTTAGTTGGAAAAGATAGTCCTTCATCCATGTGACCACAAGAAGCACATTCTGTACCAGTGTACTGCATTTTAATGAATACAGTGCACTAATTTCGCAACTGTGGGAGGCAAGTCTTTACTGTTTATTAACCAGGATCATGTACAAATTAAGCACATATTAACAAAGTTCCACTGTACATCACAAACACCACTGAAACAACTGTAGTTGCAAACATTATACGTCACTTATAATCTATCCAGTCATTGTCAGTTAAGCATTATTTGGCTCACTCAAATCCTGTCTCTTAAACACTGTTCCTTCTCTGCATATATTGTTCCAACAATTCCCATTTTTTTTCTATGCAGTTTGCGCCATCCCTTTTCTAAAGATCCCAACTCCAGTTGCTTTATCTCTGCTACTATAATTCACTACTCTAGTAAAGTTGGTCTAGACTTTGAATTCCATTTTCTAGCAATTGCTTTTTTGGCAGCCACCATAATTAGACTCAGCAAAGCTTTACTATGTCTAGGAAATTCCAATTCTGTGTCATAGCTCAAAAAAATCATCACCCCAGTCAGTCCAATCCACTCACTCAGCATCTCTGACAGAGCAAATCACAGGAAATCCCGAAAGTCTGCCAGCACATTGCACTCCCAACAAATACGTTCCTAGCCACCTCTTTCCTGCCCATCACGCCTCCAACATTTGATATCCACCTGAGGAAAACTACTTTGGAGTCTACTTGGGGTACAAAAATACCTGTGCAAACACTCCAAGGCAAAGATCCTAAATCTTCTAGACTTTGTTGCATATTTGGGAAACATGCATATATCCCCCCATTGTCTCTTTGGGAATTGCTTATCCAATCTCTCTTCCCAATCCTTTCTAAGTTCCTCTGACTGATTCTTAAAATTATCATGCAATATTTTATATGCTCTACTAATTATTCCTTTTTTAATGGCAGCTTCTGTTCCAGATTCTATTACAAACTCTACAAGTGTTAGTCTTTCATCTAGGACCCCTCATTTCTTTCTCTTTGTCTATAATCGGATATCAATCCTTGATAGGGAAGGCAATCTATAACCTGCAGTCCAAATACATTCTTGGCCTCTTCACAATTTATTACATTTCCCTTTCTAGTTATTTGCTTCCAATACCTTGGCTCCTTTGCCAGTTTTCTCCAATAAATTCTAGCCCCCTTTTGCCTATTATCTGTATCTCTAACCACAGTCATCCCTATCAGGAGAATCACTTTTCTCCATTCTCATTTTGGTTTAGGTCTTAGAATATCGCCTGCTACATTATGACTATAATATTCTGTATAATTTTTGTTGTTACCCTTAAGAGTCTGCATCCAAAATCCCAATCTCTCCTTTTTTCTTGAGCATCCCCTCTGTATCACCATCATTCCTTTCCACTTTGGATTATAGTTTTCTGATTGAGCTATGTATAACAGCCTTAACCGTGTAGCTCTAAAATACTCCCTCAAATTGGGTAATTCTAGTCTGCCTTGTTCTATTGGAAGAACCAGCTTATCCCACTTGACCCTTGCTGTCTTCCATTCCTAGATAACATTCTTCAACTCTTTTTAATTGCTATCCACAGCTCTTCCTCTGGTTGATAAAAATATGCCTAACCTGTGTATTAGACTAAATGGGTTAAAAACATTTTAATTGCTTGTAACTTAGAATCCATACCCATATAACAAAGCTTCCAGTTTCTCAAAATTTTGTTCTTTCCTTAGCTGCCACAGCAGTCTCATTTCTAATTCATACTCTTAAATAATTCATTTTATCATGTCCCCATAAATACGGATATAGTTGGACCAGTTCGTGTGTGGGTACATAATTTACTGCTATTGCCTTTGTTTTAGCTACATTAATTTTGTATTCCGAGAAGATGTGAAACTGTCTTAAAATGTTCCATAACATTGTAATGTCCCTTTCTGGTTTTGTCATGTATAAAATAATATCATCTGCAAATACAGCCAGCTCTTCCTGACTGATATTGATTGTATCCTTGAATTTCGAAGTCCCTTATTTTCTTCGCCAATGGTTATACATATAACTCAAACAACAAAGGGGAAAGCAGACAACACTGCCTGATTCCTCTACTCGAGCAGAAATTATCAGAGAGGACCCAGACCCCACCCACTTTAACCTTTTGCCTCCAATCCATCATATATGCTCCTAATCAACCTTATAATTACAACAGGGAAAGCAAATGCTTCCATTGCCCTACTCATGAATTCTCAGTTTACTCTGTCAAATGTTTTCTCTGCAATCAAGACTCCCCAATAACAGTGGTATTTTCGTATATTATGCTTCCTTCTGGATCATCAATGTTCTGTTATATTGACAAATGTTTGCCTCCCCACCACAAAACCACACCGATCCATATCTATCAATTTTGCTATCACTTTTGCCATTCTTTTAGCCATTATAGACATAAGCATTTTATAATCATGGTTTAGTATTGAAATTGGCCTGTACGAAGCTGGGTCCAATGGATCTTTACCCTCTTTTAGGTATTACCATTACCACCGCCTTCTTCCAGGATGCTGGTGCTTCTCCTCCTCTTAAAATACTTTTAAACAAAACCTTCCAGCTGTTTGTCAGTTTTTCCTCCTAACTTCCAAACTTCCACAGGAATACCATCAGTTCCTGGGGACCTTCCTGTAGATTGGTTATCCACAGCCATTTTTATCTCCTCTCTTCCTATCCTGTTAGAAATTGAGCCTCATCTACCTCTAACCTTGGCATATTTAATACTTCCATAAACATTTCCATTTGTACCTTTTCTTGATTTCCATATTTCTCGGCTTTATACAAACTTTCATAAACGTTTCAAAATATATCTAATACTTCTACAGGATCTCTTGTTATCTTCCTTGTTAAAGGTTCCCTAAGCTTGGTGACAGACCTTTCCAATTTCTGTTGCCCGAGTCGTTGTGCTAACAGTTTTTGTGCTCTAGAATTACTATCAAAAGTTTCTTAACAGCAATTTTTCTAAACTCATGCATACTATCAAGGTAATCCCTTACTTTCTGTTTAGTATTCTGCAGTTGCTCCTTTTCTTGTTCTGAGAGATTCCCCTATTTTGCAATACTTTAACATTTGTCAGTCTCTCTAAATAATTCTTGTTACTTCTTAGCCATATCTCCCTTTTCTTCAATTCCACCCTAGTTTTAAGTTCCACTTTAATTTTATACCACTTCTTAGCTACATTTTTAGAAGAAATTTCTATCTTCTCTAGTAGCTTTTGAATTAATTCCAAAACCCATTCCTTAAATTCCTCCCTTTTCAGCAGATAGGTGGGAAAGTGCCAGTGTCTCATTTTATTTCCTTTTCTTGCACTTTTATTTTAGTTATTATTGGCACATGATCTGCACTTTTATTTTAGTTATTATTGGCACATGATCTGAAATAGTTATTGGGTGTGTTTCAAGACCTTCAATTAAATGCACATATTCCTGTGAGATACAAATTCTATCTAGCCTTGCTCAGTTTTTGTATCTTGGAAAATATGTAAATTCACTCCAAACTCCTAGTACTGAATTCACATCTTCCATGCCAAATATTTAATACAATTCTTCAAAAATCTACCCTCCTTTGTTATATTTTCCCTTCTAGGCCCTCCAGACACATCTTCAGTGTTGCAAACCAAATTCCAGTCTCCACCTATAAGTAATATTCCTTGCTGAAAGCTGATCATTTCTCCCAGAATTTTCTTAAGCGCCATTATAGCAGTTTTAGGTAGAATGTAAATGCATACCAGTGTAATCCTCCTCCCTTGTCAGTAGCCCCTTAGTATTATATATCTTCTATTATCTTTTTTCCTCCTCTATCACTATTGGAGCTCCTCTTGCAATTAATGTAAGTACTCCTCTTTTCCTTTGCCTCTAATATAGTAACCATCCTGAAAACTTTTCTTTATCAAATTCACATGTTCAGTTCTTTCCTTGTATGTCTTCTGTAGCATAACTATTTGCACTCTACATTTTGTAATATAGTTCACTACTCTTTCTTTTTTATATTGATCTATAAAACCATTCAGATCGAAAGACACTGCAGAAAGCATCATTTTCTTACATAGCTATTCTTACCACATTTTATGTATAATTGCTTTTTGTTAAATGTCTAGTTCCATCTTTTATGTTACATACATATACTGTTCGGCAGGTTGGTCTTTTACACAGTTGTTTCTTGCCATATCCATTTGAGCCTATGTCACATCTTACACAACTTTTTTTTGAAAGTTCTCAAACAGAACAAATTACCCACAACCAAAACCCCCTAAAACCTATTAACTTAATAGTAATACACAAAGCTATGTAAATCTTCAAATATTGAAGTTTTTGTTTCCTAATATGAAAGTACAGCTGTGTACACTTACCATAAATGTAGATGTTAGAGTGTATTCACTGTTGCAGTCAACACTTGGGTTATCTTGCCAGGGGGAGCCCTCAGTCAGCCCGAATACCAGAGGCTTAGTATTTATGTGTCGGTTGCTGTCACTCCAGGACTGACGTCAGGTCTTCAGTCGTTTAAAATCAGGCAGCCGACATCATTACATCGGTTTTTCTTGCCCCAACTGTCAAGAGCCCCCAAATAGGGAGCTAGGTTATGGTGGAAAAACACCACCAGTAAAAAGTAAATATCAAAAATTCCCTGTAAGGAGAGTGGGAGAGAGAGAGACAGAGAGAGACAAGGGGGATGGAAGGTGGGAAACCAGGACTGCAACAGTGAATACACTCGAACATCTACATTTATGCTAAGTGTACACAACTGTACTATGTTGTTCGTGTTTCACTGTTGCAGTCATCACACTTGGGTTGATTCCCAAAGATGAAAAAAGGAAGGAGGCAGTCAAGAAGATTGGGGGCTGGCTAGGATACCCTGCAAGTTTGCAGTGGCAAAGCCTGACCTGGATTTGTAGAAGATAGGCAAGGTGGTAATGCTTAGTGAAGGTATGAACAGATGTCCATGTTGCAGCCTCCAGGATGTCCCTGGTGGGGACCCCTCTGAGAAAAGCTGCAGAGGGGGAGGTTGCCCTGGTGGAATACGTCCTGACCCCCTTTGGGTGCAGTTTCCCATACTATCTGTAGCAGAAATGGATGCAGCATGCTATCTATTTGGATACTGTTTGTTTGGATATGGCCTTGCCCTCTGCCCCTGCTGTGAAGCTGACTAGCAATTGGTCAGTTTTTCTAAAAGATTTAGTCCTATTCAGATAGAATCTGAGCTGTCTGCACACATCTAGAGAGTGCAGAATCCTTTCCCCCTTGTTTTTGTGGATTAGGGAAAAAGGTGGGCAATTGAATGGATTGGTTTAGAGCCACATTGGACACCACTTTAGAGAGTGCAGAATCATTTCCCCCTTGTTTTGTGGATAATGGAAAAATGTGGGCAAATGAACGGATTGGTTTAGAGCCACGTTGGACATCACTTTAGGCATGAAGGATGGGTTAATCCTGAGGGAGACCCTGTCAGCATGGAAAATGATGAAGGACTCTACAGCCATCAGTGCTTGTAGCTCTGAAACTCTTCTAGCTGAAGTGATGGCCAGAAGCAAGGCTATTTTCCAAGAGAGGAATTTTAACTCTGCTGATGCTGCAGGTTCAAATGGGTAGGGTGAGCTTTTCCAACACAAAGTTAAGGTCACAAGCTGGGGTAGGAGCTCTCCTGGGTGGCCTTAAGTTGTTAGCCCCTCTTAGGAACTGTTTGAGAGGGTGTGAGAAGAGAGGTGGCTCTGTGCTGTAATGAGTAGAGACGGCAGAGGCATGAATTTTAATAGAAGAGAAGGATAGACCCTTGTGCAGTAGGTCTGCTAGGTAATCCAGGATGAGAAGTAGGGAGGGCTGTGCCATTTCAGTTCCCTTAGCCTGGATCCAGGTGCAAAACATTTTCCACTTGTCAGCATACAATTTTCTAGTGCTGGGGCATCTGGCCTCAAGTATAACATCTAGAACTTGTTTGCTTAGGCTGGCAGCTTGAGGAGAGGTCACAGAATAAGCCAGGCTGCCAGGTTAAGGGTCTGCAATTGGGGATGCATGAATTCTCCATCCTTCTAAGTCAGGAGTGTTGGGATCTGAGGTAGGTGCTATGGTGACAGGCTGCGCAACAGTGGGTACCAGTGCTAGCGTGGCCAGTCTGGGGCAATCAGGATTGTTCTGGGTTTTTCTTCCCTTATTTTGAGCAGTACCCTTGAAATGAGTGGTAGAGGGGGAAATGCATAGACCGAAAGGTTTACCTATTGTAAGGATAGAGCATCCACTTTTCAGGCCTTGCTGTGAGGCTCCCTGGTGCAGAATTTGCTGAGCTGATGATTATAGAGAAAGGCAAAGAGGTCCACATTCAGGGTGGCCCATTTCTGGGTTACAAGGGTGAAGGTTCTGTGGTCCAGCTGGGTCTAGCAGGTTTCTGCTTAAGTTGTCTGCCAGAGAGTTTAGGGAGTCTGGCAGGAAGTGTGCTAGCAGGTGAATTTGCATGGCTGAGGCCGTGTGCCAAAGGGTCATGGCAAACCTGCAGAGAGGATAAGAGTGAGACCCTCCCTGCTTGTTGATGTACCACATCACTGTGGTGTTGTCTGTTTTGATCAGTAGAGGCCCCGGGGAGAGTAGGGGGTCTGAAAGCTGTCAGAGCGTGCTGAACAGCTAGCAGCTCTTTTTGGTTAATGTGCAGATGTATTTGATTTGGGCTCCAATGGCCCTGAATGCACCTGCCATCCAGGTGTGCATGCCAGGCACAGTCTGATGCGTCTGTGGTGAGTGCCTGGGTGGTGTAGGTTTGTGAGCAGGGAAGTCCCTAGTTGTGGTTGCATGCTGCTGCCCACCAAAGAAAATCTTTCCTTAGACAGGGTATCATTGGTATGATAGTTTCCAGGTTTTGAGAGTGTTGACACCAAAGGTTTTTTAGGTACCATTGTAGTTTCCTCATATGCAGTCTGGCATATGGAATGAGTAGAATGCAGGAGACCATGAACCCTAGAGCTTGCAAGATTTTCCTTATGGATAACTGGGTTCTGGTGGCTAGTTGTGAGAAGTAGCCTATCAGGTAGGCTTGTTTTTCTAGAGTAAGGAATGCCATCTGGGATGCTATGTCCAGGCTTGCTCCCAGGAATACAATTTTTTGTGTGGGGACTAGTTTTGATTAATTTTCATTGACAGTATACCCAAGGAAGGTCAGTAGGTCCTTTACAAAGGTCAGGTGTTGTAACAGTTTTTCCTGACTGCCTGAATCAGGCAATCGTCTACGTAAGGGTAAATTTGAATACTTCTTTGTCTGCAAAAAGCAATGGCTGGGGTTAAGTATTTTGTGAAAACTCTGGGAGCAGTGGTTAAGCCAAAGGCAAGCGCAGACAACTGAAAGTGCAAAGGTCCTGCCCTGAACTGTAGATATTTCCTGCAAGATTCCCTGATTGGGATGTGTAGGTAGGCCTCTTTTAGGTCTAGGGTGGCTAACCAAGCATCTTTGGAAAGCACAGGAAGAAGCTGCTGGAGTGTGAGCATTTTGAATTTTGGTATCACCAGAAAGGTGTTTAGAATGGATAGATCTAGGATTGGGCGCCAGGTGCCCTCTTTTCTGGGTACCAGGAAAAGTCTGGAATTGAAACCTTGGCCTATCTTTTCTGTAGGAACATGCTGAATTGCCCTCATGGAGAGCAGGGAATGGGCTTGCTTTTTGGCATCTGCCCACTGGTTTGGAGGAAGATCTGGGAACCCTTTTGGGGTTGGCAGAGTGGGAAAATGAAATTTGTATCCCTGGGACACTATGTTGAGGACCCATTGGTCGTTGTTAATAGAGGCCCAGTTGTTTGCATGGAACGAGAGTTTTCCTCCTAGGGGTACAAGCAGGTGGGCAGAGGTAAGGGGTGGAGGTGTGAAGCCATTGTGAGTTCTTACTATAAGGGGGTGGCTTAGCATTCCCTGTTTTTGAAGAGGAGGAACTCCATTGCTTAGATCTCTGCATTCCCTGGGACTGCTGTCTAGGGGTTCTGTTTCCACTGGGTCTGGGCTGAACTGGCCTGGGGGGGGGCTGGAAAGGACCAGTGCTTGGAGAGGCAATGCCTACTGAACTTTGGAGGCTGGACCTGTATGAAGTCTTTAACTGTCTGCATAGATTTAGCTTTTTCTTCCATCTTTTTTAAGACCTCTTTTGCCTTGGTGCCAAACAAATTGTCTTTGTTCAATGGAGCGTCCAACAATTTTGATTTGACATGGTCTGGCAAGGTCTGTTCCTTAAGCCAAGCATGCCTTCTAAGGACAGAACTTTTCCACAGCAGAGACCGCTTCACATGGCGAAGTTTTCAATGTCGGTATGGATGAGGCATCATTGTCGTTGTCTTCGCCACTTTGGTCTACGTTATGTGAATTAGCCATAGCCAATTTGGTCTGAACTGCTTGTACAATGCCATCATCAGACATTAATTCCATAACAGGAACCTTCTTTCATCAGATTTAAACCATTCATTAATACAGTCTTGAGAGGTTTCAATGCTGAAATCTTTCAGTATCTCATACATTTGTGCCTCCAGAATGCATAAGCTCTTGTAATTCTTTATTTTCAGAACAAGCAGGAAAGGAAGATGATATTTCAGCATGTGGAACTGACAATTTAGTGCTCTAATAACAAGAGCTGCAGAAGTGTATACTTTTTTACCCCATCTGTCTAAAGCTCGGGAATCCCTGTTTGAGGGGGTGGGATTCTTAGCTGAGGTTGCTTTAATTCCTTTAGGTCCTTGGGAGATGACCTCTGGGTCAGCAGTAGGATTTCTGAAAAGGAATTTGTGGGAGTCAGGGACTCTGTAGTACCTGCCAGGTTTCCTGGGAGCAGGAGGAAGGGTGTCAGGAGTCAAACTGGATTCCATAAAAACATCATCCACAACATCCAGAACAGGAGGAATGGCTAAAGGTATGTGCTGTGGTACATCTAAGAATTCCCTGATTCCCTTTTTTGACTAAGGATAGTCCTGACATTCCCATTGGAAATGCTCCCTTAAGGTATGTAGGGTTTCACCAAATGAAAAATCCTTGGGTGGAGAGGCAGAAGGAATGGATTCCTCTGCATCAGAATTCTCAAAAGCAGAGAGGGGTTGCATGTCTTCATATTCAGAAGCATCAGAGTCATTGGACTCTTGTTCAGATAAAACCACAGTTTTTTGGGCCTTAGAAACTCAGTAGTTTTAGAAAGAACTGAAGATGCGAAAGAAGTCATCAGTTTGTTTTGAGTATCGGTAGTGAGAAAAACTTCCACGAAAGCTGATGCCTGCTCAGTGGCTCCAGACCCATCCAAGGTAAAGACATCCTCAGGATCCTTAGTCGAAGAAGAGTCTCGCAGCATACCAGACTCCAAAAGGGTGGCCGTAGACTAAACATAACGGTATAATTGCTAATTTGTGGGTAGGTCTTGGAGATTTTGGGTAGAAGGATATGTCAGAAGAGCAGGTCTGTATTCAATCAGGATGGGGAAAATACCTTTCCAGTTGCTTGGCATGCCTGCAGTGTAAGAAAACAAGAGATTTTGTACCAGAAGGAGGGAGCGAGAGAGAGATGTTAATTTTATTTCAGAGGTGGGTATCACAGGTGGACATCAAGATGCAAAGTGCAAGGTAGACAAGATATTTGTATAAAAATGGTATGTACATGGTTGCTTTGATAGGTGAGGAAGGTGAAGTAATGGTGGAGGCTAGTTTAATACTGCCACCAAAAAAAATCATAACACTGCTTCTAGACTAAACAAGGAGCATGCTTTTGAAACTTGAGCAATGAGTGAGAGCACTGTCTTTTACGAGGTCAGTTCTTAGGGAACAGATGGTTTCAGAACACATGAGGATGACCAAAGTATTGTCATCAAGGACAGAAGTGGAGAAATGCAGGTCATGGGGAAGAGAGAACTGATGAAGATAGTGAAGAGAAGTGGACTGATCAGTGACACTCTACAATGTTCCAGTAAGATGAGTTTAGAATGAGGATGGGAATGTAGTGAGTGGTGAGCTAGGCACCTACTGACACACCATATAACCAAAGGTAAGAAGCTGTCTGTGATGCAAAGTTGAAGTTTCTTCTGAACCACCTCAGAGAACCAGTACCACACTCAGAATGCATTATACAGCACACACCTTCACAGCTCCATGCAGAGTTAAGGACACTTGGGCAACAGAATCTGGAATTCTTCATGAATCTCAAGGACTAAACTGGAAACAAAATGTAGTGGACTGGACACTGACTACTAAACAAACTGTAAATTACTGGCATTTCTTCTTCAGTAATCTTACAACTATATTAATTACTACACAAACATCAGTTCTACTTTCAGTTTCAGTAAATTTACACCAGGCCAGATAAAGTACTACCTTATGCATATCACATAATTGAATTAATCCTGAAATTACTTCTTCAATGAAAACAAAAATACTAAGCTCGATAAAAACACATAATTAAAAAGCAGCCACCCATACATATACATAGGAAACTACAGTTATACAATATGCCAAAAAATAATGATAATTATGCTGGTAACTGAAAAATGCATCATATTGTAGAAGATATGTTTAAAAGTCTATATACATACAAATGACTAAGTACAATGAAACATGGAATATTTAAGTACGAAAAACAGAATGAAAAAAGGCAGCTATGTGAGTACTGGGCAGGGAAGCTGAAGGTGGGGACTAGCCTGGAGTAGAACAGGAACATAGCCAAGTAGCATAGAAGTGAGTTTTTAGTGACTTTTTAAACTGTGTTAAGGAAGAAATGGAGGATATGTGGGCAGGTAGTGAGTTCCTTATTTTGGACAAGTAATTACAGTAGAGTGATTCCCCTGCTGTGTTATTGGCTTTCATTATTTTGAGAAGGAATCTACTGCAAGACCGGAGAGATCTGTTGTTAGAGTAGGGTTGAAGTAGGTTTTGCAATGAAGGTTTTCTCTGGGAGATGGATAATTTTATCAAGTAGAGTAAGTTTGTTGTAATGTAAGAGTTGTGGAAATTCTAGCCATTTGAGCTGCTTTAAAGCTGTGCAGTGATGTGTTTTATATGTGGACTCTGAGGCAAATCTAGCTATTTTGTTGCAACATGACTCTAGCTTGGTTAGGTCAGTCTTTTTGAGATTAGTAAGAATAGGGGAGGCACAGAGAAGTATGGAGATGAGAGGAGAGTGTGCTATGGTTGTCTTTGTGTGCTTGGCAAGATACTCTATTTCTATAGAGGGTACCCAGTTTTTTATGTACTTTCTTAATGGTATGGACAATGTGTATATCAAATCTGAAATTATTGTCAATTCCGACTCCAAGTAGTTTAGTGTGTGCTATGGGAGAGATAATAGTTTTGTTACTGGACAAGATATTAAAGATGAGGTCTTTGGAGGTAGATCTAGTAGGTTTGAAGAGTAGGTGTTTCGTTTTGTTAGGATTTAGAATAAGTTGGATATTGGCAAGCTATGTTTCAACTGAGAGGAAGGATAGTTGTGTTAGTGACTGGAGTTCATATAATGAAGAAGCAGCACAGATTAGAGTTGAATCATCTGCGTACTGAATAACCACTGCTTGAGGAGTAGCAGTGTATAGGTTGTTAGTATAGAGAAAGAAGAGCAATGGGCCTAGGATGTTGCCTTGACGTACTCCAAGATTGACTGGCAGAAGAGGAGAGAGTTCTTGCTGCCACAGTACTCCTTGCTGGCAGCCTGTTAAATAGCTCTGGAACACGTTTATGGAGGACTCACTAAGACCCAGGTCAGAGAGCGTTTTGGTATGTTTACTATGTCTAACCATGTCAAAGGCCTTTGACAGGTCGAGAAAGGTAGCCAATACAAATTTGCCATTATTTCTGTGGTCGTTTACTATACTGGTGAAGGACATTAGAGCGGTGGTGGCACCATGAAATGGACGAATGCCGTGCTGAGTGGCTGACAGGAGTCTGAGTAGGCAAGTAGTCCATAAGTTGGGTATGTATGCATCTCTCAAGGATTTTGGCTATTGGTGATAGGATGGCTACTGGACAATAGTTTGTGAGGTCGGTAGAATTACCTCCTTTATGGAGAGGGATTATATGTGATATTTTCCAAATATTGGGGACAAGGGCTTCTAATAGGGATCTGTTAATTAGAATGGCTACTGGATAGGCTACACCATCTGCAGCTAATTTTAGGAATTCTGCATGTAATTTGTCAGCTGGTAGTGTTGTAGGCTTAAGTTTTTTTTGAGGTATTTTTCATCCTATCCACAGATACAGGCTGGAAATGAAATGAGTTGTTGCTGCTAGGTGATTTACAGGCTTTTGTGCAAGGGAGGTTGTTAATACTATTTTGTTGATTAGACAGTGCTAGAATGGTTTCAGTAAAGAGTTTGTTAAAATTGTGTGGATATGCTCTCTGATGTGTTTTCTAAGGTAGGGGAGGGAATACTATGTTTATCTGGTAATAGAATTTTGTTAACTGCTGCCCAGAACTTCTGAGGATTGTTTTGGTATTTTGTTTGTATACTGTAGTAGTAGTTAATCTTGTCAAGTTTTACTAGTTTTTTAGCTTTATTCCTAAACTTCTGGTATGTTTGTTTGGTTGCCTGGGACCTGACACTAATCCATGGATCCCAGGCTTTGTCTCTGGCTTTAAGGAGGGATCTGGTATCTTTGCTTAGCCAAGGTGCAGTGTTAGCTTTGATTCTGCTATTTCTGGGAGGAACATGTATGTTTAATATATTTAGGAAGGTGGAGTTAAAGAAACTGATGGCCTCTTCTATGTAATGATATTTTAATTGTGTCCAGTTATGTTTTAGGTCAGTAATGAAGTTGGGGTTAAAGTTCTTTTTATTTCATATTAGTTGGAAGACAGTTCCTTTGGTGAGCTGGACATGCTGAATAGAAAGGATGGCAGATGGTCACTTAAGCCATCAGGAAGGCAACCTGCATGAGAGAGGTGGATTGGGTGGTTTGTTGGTATCCAGTCGAGGATTGAATTGCTGTTAGATACTTTATCTGTTCTGGTAGGAGTTGGATAACTTGTGTAAAACCATGAAGGTTAATATGATTTATGGGGGCATAAGAATTACAGGTAAGCCAATCAATATTAAAATCTCCCAAGATAATGACTTCTTGTTGGAGTGATGTGCAGGACCAGTTAGGAAGGTTCTCAAGAGTGGCTACATTGTTTCCTGGCGACATCCTATTCAATTTGTAACTTTTTTAGAGTTAAGTTTAACTTGAGCAAAAATGACTTCTGATGTGTCCAAATTAGGAAGTTTGATATTTGATGACGCCACAGTAAGGTGATTTTTA